>NC_091206.1:10949368-11036868 GCF_040958095.1 Procambarus clarkii | reverse complement strand
TTCCCTCAGTGGGTTCACGGAAATTGTCAAAGCTTATGAGCGAGGCATTTTGAAATTGTTATATATAATAGTAGCCTGACAGCTGGGTGGACAGCCCTTCGGATTCGTAGTCTTGAGGTTCCGGGTTCGATCCCGGAACCTCAGTTCCGGAGAATCCCGGAGACAAACGGGCAAAATGTTTCTTTCACCCTGATGCCCCTGTTACCTAGCAGTAAATAGGTACCTGAGAGTTAGACAGCTGCTTCCAGGGGGTGTGTAACAAAAAGGAGGTCTGGTCGAGGACCGGGCCGCCTAAGCCCCGAAATCATCTCAAGAAAATCTCAGGAAGATAGTCAATTACTATATGTATAGTCTACAATTGTTTTTGTATTTACGTAAGCTTATGATTCTCATTTCTTAGTGAATATCCGCAGGAGTGTAAGCTGACAGATTATACATACTTATATCTCTTGAGAAGTATCTAAATTCATAATTATCTTTAATCATTCATAATCATTTAAAGAATTATTTTTATATTTTACATGTCTATACAGATTATTTATCATAACTTTTATTTATGTTTGATAATCATTATTAACGATCAACTATCAATCGTTATCTTTTGCCATTTGCCGATTATCAATAATTCCAAATAATGTATGGTCGTGCATATAGTCATTATATATAATGTGTTGTCATTATTATCTATGGATGAAATTTGTCAGGTCATATGTTTAATTTATCTTTGTCTAATTTAACGCTGCAAAAATGTCCTTTTCGAAAAATGTGGTAAATTAAATGTATTCTTGTTAATTTTTTTCAGTAATGGCGATACAAATAGATATTTAAATTGCTCAATGTAAATGCAGGTTCAAGAATTATCAGTATTTTGGGCGTATTATCATATACTCATTCATCATTTTCTGGCAGTAGTGGCCCAGTAGAAAGGGAGAGAACGCTTCCGCTTCTTGTAAAACCTTGTATAACTCCTGTGAATCTACTGCGTAAAATAAAATTAGTTTTATTGCATTAAGCCGCAATATAATATTTTATACAGTGTTCTGATCAATATTTTTTTTATGAACATTGTTTTTTTTTATGATTTTTTTCTACCATTTTGGTTTGGTTGATACTTGTGATCTGTTTCGCAGCAATCATACGAGACGTGTTTTGATATTTTTTCAGACTCTTAAGCGAATTCCATTTCACGTTCTTCAGTGATGTGATTTCAATTTAGGTCTTAGGAGCCGGTCGGCCGAGCGGACAGCACGCTGGACTCTGATCCTGTGGTCCCGGGTTCGATCCCGGGCGCCGGCGAGAAACAATGGGCAGAGTTTCTTTCACCCTATGCCCCTGTTACCTAGCAGTAAATAGGTACCTGGGTGTTAGTCAGCTGTCACGGGCTGCTTCCTGGAGGTGGAGGCCTGGTCGAGGACCGGGCCGCGGGGACACTAAAGCCCCGAAATCATCTCAAGATAACCTCAAGATAGGTAATAAAGCTGTGGTGGTTCTTCTCCGTTTTTAACCCTCCACTTCCCAACTGTCTTGTCGATTCATCTCGTTGACTCACTCAACAGTTCCTCATCTGTTGGGTATCCTTTTGACTTACATATTCAACGACTACTTGCATTCATTTACGCATTAATTTGTTCATTTTAACTCATTTTGGAAAAAAATACGATTTTTTAAATCTCTAACTTTTTATTATTAAATTGTTTATTGAAAGTGATTTTAAAATAATCACTTGTACTATACTCTCCACCCACCAGTAGATTCTTTACCAACTATTTACTAGTCGTTAAAATAAGGCATTTATTTTTATAATTTTATCTTCCATTTGCAATAGTGGAAATTCTATCAAGCTATTACGCAAAATTTCTCCAGACTTCGAAGAAAGTGACTGGTCCCGTTTTGCAGTTAGTAAATTGAAATCACTAACTATAATGACTTCACATTCATTGTAAATATCTGCAACTTAGTAATTTTGGGATCAATAACGATTGATTTAGCAGTCGGCCTGTATATTATACCAATAATAATTGTATTGTGTTAATTTGCTCTGATTTCTGTGAACATGGTGTAGAGTTTCGCATTCTCTGAAGTATGCTTTACGGTAAAGGATAATCTTTAAGACATGATTATATTAATATCACCGATTGTTTCATTTCTTACGGTCCCGCTCAACACACCCAAATATTACAAATAAGGTAAGGGGAGGGAGCCGGTCGGCCGAGCGGACAGCACGCTGGACTTGTGATCCTGTGGTCCTGGGTTCGATCCCAGGCGCCGGCGAGAAACAATGGGCAGAGTTTCTTTCACCCTATGTCCCTGTTACCTAGCAGTAAAAATAGGTACCTGGGTGTTAGCCAGCTGTCACTGGCTGCTTCCTGGGGGTGGAGGCCTGGTCAAGGACCGGGCCGCGGGGACACTAAATAAACCCTGAAATCAACTCAAGATAACCTCAAGAAGGTAACTCAATCATTCCTCGCACACAATCTGAAGAAACTGTCAGCTGGAAGACCACAACATCCCCGGGATCGAGCGGATTTTATGTTCATCATCCTCCTAACATATCTTTAATTCGTTTAGAAAATGTCGCTTGCATAAGTTTCGAGATGTGGAGTGCAGTCATGAGCGGCAAGGAAGCAGAAGTAAGTAAAGTAGGTAGGGAGGGAGAGAGAACACGTGAGAAGAGGAATGAGGAAATGAAATCCAAAGATTTTCCGTAAGTAGATAAAATCTTGTAAAAAAAAGAATTTCAGACTGGAGTGTGTGTGTGTGTGTGCTGGAGCTAGGGAAGAAGAGAGACTAAACCCACAAAAGCCTGTCCTCTCAATTTTCCCTCGTCGCTTTACTCAGAGTAAATTGCGTTACAGGGTAAGAAAGGAGACAAACTGAGGGTTATGGAGGTGGAAATGGTTTGAGCTGATCGTGTCTAGCCAGTGCTCTTGGGCTTAAGTGCTCTTGGGCTTAAGTGCTCTTGGGCTTAAGTGCTCTCCAATGTGGTCTTGCATGACGTCTCCTCAGGTTCTGTGCAAGCTCTGCCACTCACTCAAGGCCGAAATCAACAAACTAAGGGATGAAGCATGTTGACTCAGGAACTGCTAGAACACCACAGAAAACAGATGATATCAGCGCAGAAAGACTGCAACAAGCCTGCAACAACAGTCCTACGTTATAGTTCAAGCGTGAAAGTTCTCACCTATTGGTACTCACCTAGTTGTGCATTCAGGGGGTTGAGCTTTAGTCTTTGGTCCCGCCTCTCAACCGTCAATCAATTGATGTACAGATTCTTGAACCTACTGGGCTCTATCATATCTACATTTGAAACTGTGTATGGAGTCAGCCTCCACCATTGTTTTCTGGTGCATGAATATTTCTGTCTGCCTGTATTTCCATTTATATATTTGTATGTTCTCTGTTACCCTTACTTTAAGTATATTGCTTTGTTGAATAAGCAGTTGAGTTATTTACCCAAGATACTTTAGTAGGCAAGGCCGTATTATTATATATTTTTTAGCAAGTGCAACAGAGGAACCATACCTAGAGGTCAAGGGGTCAAGGGTCGTAACAAAATGAGGCCCTATGTCCGGGATCATTAATTCCCATAATTTAATTTACAAAATAGTAACATAACTAATGTACAAAATACATAACACTTGGGAAAGTTTTATATATAAGGTGTAGAAAGTAAGCCATTAATCTACATAGCACTTGGAAGGGATATGAGGATAAGGATTTGAGATAGGACGAAGTGAAGGAAAACCACTTGGACGGTCGGGGATTGAACACCAATCTCTAATGCGAGACTGCTGCTCTACCGTCCAATCCAAGTGGTTTGGCGCCATTCCTTTCCTTTGTCCTATCCCAAATCAATATTCTCATATTCCTTCCACGTGCTATGTAATCATAATGGCTTACTTTCTCCACCTTTCATCACCTTTCAACAAACCATTACACTTTGTAGTAATCTGGTTCACGCTGCTTTATTTCCTCATCCTTCTGTCCCTTTATATTGTCGGAAGACCAGTCGGTCCGTCCGGGACCATCCTCATGTTGGTCATCGTAAACTATGAAGTCAGTTGGTCCTGGACCATGAAGTCGGTTCTTCCTGGATCCACCAGTCCTAGGCATTCTGCCTGGGCCATTTTTCATTGATCAAGTGTTATAATCCCAGGCAGCCGAAAAACGAGTCTCCCCTTTGAGATTTATTCTACCAAGCCTGACCTGACTAGGAGGACGGAGATATACAGACATGAAGATTCATATGTAAAAATAATTGGGTAAATTTTACAGAGAGTTTAAGAATGTGGGCAGTGAATAAGAAAATAGATAAATGACTGGTTATGAGATGTGGATAAATTGCTGGAGGCGTGAGGCTCGCTTCAGGAGGGCTCTGACCCCACTTGAGTACAGACATCATGAGGGGAAGCTGCACTCCCTGTGAGCTCCTGTCAGAGAGGATCCCCTGTTGGATATACCTTCAAGAGAAAGGAAGTGTGCAGACGTTCCAGCTGTAGAATCGAGCTGGGAACATTGTGGTCTCAAGTCCTGGACGGCAAGGAGAGATTGGTAAGCCGCCCAGAGACATTATCGTGGGCCATGGGAGCGCCCTGATCCGACTCGTCAGCGGGAGAACGCCCTCGACTAGACAATCTGTGGTAAGCACGATTTTAAGGCAGTTTATAGTGATTACTTGTAGTTGGTCGTGTGCCCAGCGACAGTAGCGAATGTTTATTGATAAGTTAGACATGTTTTGGTAAGGCAGAAGGCCTAAAATAAGAGAGCGGAGATGGAGGAACGTCCTGGAGGACGGAGCAACGCCCGTCTCCTCTGAACGCTGGCAGATGACTGAGGGAGCCCACCTCCTGGCTGGGTAGCTGCCTGGCCGGGCAGAGCATGGACCAGCCCAAACAGGGGAGTCCACTCTCACAGTATGTAGAGAGTAGATAGATGTTGGATGCAAACATATTGTGTGGATTATTTCATCTATGTGTTTATAAGGAAACATTTTTATTGGAGTGTCAATGGGTTGCAAGTTTGTCTTTGGAAGAAGTTGCTGAGAACTTGGAAGCCAGCAGAGAAGGAGTAGTTGAAGAGACTCCAAGGTAGTGGAAAGTACTGAGCTCTGTGGGAGAGCAGCCATACAGTGAGGAAGAGAACCTCAAGCTGTGAGAAGAGGAGTAATGGAATGAAGTTTCACAAGTTTTTGTGATACCAGTGGTGAAGCACCATTGTTGTTCAAGGAACAGACCCAGACAGTGACAGAGAGAGAGACCCGGGGCACCATTAAATATCCCATCTATTAAAGTCTATTTTTCTGTCCAAGGACGGAAGCCAGACTCTTGGGGCTAGCCTGTTGCTACACTGTACGGTGAGTGGTGATGTTTGGAGAGCCTGATAGGATGGTTGGGGCCGGCCTCTTCGTCCCCCCTTGAAGAGGGGACTCGGCCTCCACACGCCCTCTACGATGTCGGGGGGATACGGAATGTTCAACCAAAACCCTGAAGAGTTCACCATTTATTTAAATGTTAATAAATTCAGATACTAACATGCAAAACAGATGACAGATTTGGATTCTGGACACAACCTTTTGACTATAGAGATGTAGATAGTGTGTAGTACAAATGGCTACTGCAAATGGGATATATATGGGAAGAGAATGTATGCATGAAGATGGGGAGAGTTTGGATAAATTGAAATGGGTGAGATGTGAAGACGTTTATATTGATAAAGACAAAACATCGGGAAAATGATTTCAGTGATGAGGCACTGGGAAGGTGTGCTAGGAGTGGGGGTGAGTAGAAGTTGGGAGGTTATGTTGGAAAAGATGGTGAGAGTGGGTGTCGGTATTTACTATTTGTGTCTGCAGAATTGAGCTATTTTAGCTCTTGGACTCCGCCTTTTTAACCAATCTATTTCCCTCCCCCCCCCCCTCTCCATTATATCTGCTACTTATATTTCTCTCTAACACACGCATACACACATTCCCCAGGAAGCAGCCCGTAGCAGTTCTCTAACTCCCAGGTACCTATTTTCTTTTTTGCTAGGTTAACAGGTGCATCAGGTTGAAAGGAAATCTGCCCATTTCTTTCTGCCTCTGCCAGGAATCGAACCCGGGCCCTTAGGACTACGACTCTCAAGCGCTATCCACTCAGCCGCGAGGCCCACTAAACACACAGCTGTGTGTGTGTGTACACTCACCTAATTGTGCTTGCAGGGGTTGAGCTCTGGCTCATGGTCTTGAGCCTATTGGGCTCAATCATATCTACACTTGAAACTGTGTATGGAGTCAGCCTCCACCACATCACTTCCTAATGCATTCCATTTCTCAACTACTCTTGACACTAAAAAAGTTCTTTCTAATATCTCTGTGGCTCATTTGGGCACTCAGTTTCCACCTGTGTCCCCTAGTGCGTGTGCCCCTTGTGTTAAATAGCCTGTCTTTATCTACCCTATCGGTTCCCTTGAGAATCTTGAATGTGGTGATCATGTTCCCTCTAACTCTTCTGTCTTCCAACGAAGTGAGGTTTAATTCCTGCAGTCTCTCCTCGTAGGTCATACCTCTCAGCTCGGGTACTAGTCTGGTGGCAAACCTTTGAACCTTTTCCAGTTTAGTCTTATGCTTGACTAGATCAAGCATGTGTGTATTCACCTAGTTGTGTTTGCGGGGGTTGAGCTCTGCTCTTTCGGCCCGCCTCTCAACTGTCAATCAACTGTTTCTACTACTACTATTTTTTTTCTCCACACACACACACACACACACACACACACACACACACACACACACACACACACACACACACACACAGAAACAAAGTTAACGAAAATCATCACAAACGCAGTGTTTCCACAGGGCTACTATGTAGTGAGGAAAGAGAGAGAAGGGAGAGGAGGAGGTGGTGTAGCTCTGCTACTAAGAGAAGGTTGGAGTTTTGAAGAGATGGTAATTCAGAACTGTGAAAGTTTCAGTGACTACATTTCAGGCACCATAGCAACTGGAGGACAGAAAATTATAATAGTAGTCATATATAACCCCCACCGAATGACAGAAGACCCAGACAGGAATATGATAGAAACAACTTGGCCACCATCAATATAATAGAGAGAACAGCTTCTGTGGCTAGCAGGAACGGATCCAGACTTCTAATCATGGGAGACTTCAACCATGGGAAGATAGATTGGGGGAACAGAGACCCACATGGAGGCCCAGACACATGGAGAGCTAAGCTGCTGGATGTGGCAACAAGAAACTTTCTAAGTCAACACGTCAAGGGACCGACAAGAATAAGAGGAGGGGATGAACCAGCCTTGCTTGATCTGATATTTACCCTAAATGAGTCGGATATAAGGGAAGTTAAGTTGGAAGCCCCCTTGGGAATGAGTGATCATAGTGTATTGAGCTTTGAGTACCTGGTTGAGCTGGGAATTATCACCCCCAAAAAAGAACTGGGAACCAAAGGGCTGGCGTACCGAAAGGGAAACTATGAGGAAATGAATAAATTCTTAAGGGATATACATTGGGACACAGAACTCGGAACCAAGTCCGTACAAGACATGATGGATTATGTCACCCAAAAATGTCAGGAGGCTGTAAGCAGCTTTGTCCCAGCCCGACAGGAAAAAACAGAGAAGCAAAGGAAGAATCCGTGGTTTAATAGCGAATGTATGAAAGCAAAGGAGCTGAACAAAAGGGCATGGAGGAACTTCCGTAATAACAGAACACCAGAAAGTAGAGAGAGATACCAGAGAAACAGGAACGAGTATGTCAGTGTGAGAAGAGCAGCTGAGAAAAGGTATGAAAATGATATAGCTAATTAAGCCAAGACCGAACCAAAGCTATTACACAGTCACATCAGGAGGAAGACAACAGTGAAGGAACAGGTGATGAAACTTAGGGTGGGCGAGGACAGGTACACAGAGAATGACAAAGAGGTGTGTGAAGAACTCAACAAAAGGTTCCAGGAGGTCTTTACAATAGAACAGGGAGATGTCGCGGCGCTAGAAGAGGTGGCAGCAAACCAGGTGACCTTGGATAGGTTCGAAATTACAAGAGATGAGGTCAAGAAGCACCTATTGGAACTGGATGTGAGAAAAGCTGTTGGGCCGGATGGAATCTCGCCATGGGTATTGAAAGAGTGTGCAGGAACACTTTGCTTACCACTCTCCATAGTGTATAGTAGGTCACTGGAAACGGGGGACCTACCAGAAATATGGAAGACTGCTAATGTAGTACCAATATTTAAAAAGGGTGACAGACAAGAGGCACTGAACTACAGGCCAGTGTCCTTAACTTGTATACCATGCAAGGTGATGGAGAAGATTGTGAGAAAAAACCTAGTAACACATCTGGAGAGAAGAGACTTCGTGACAACCCATCAACATGGGTTCAGGGAGGGTAAATCTTGCCTTACTGGCTTGATAGAATTCTACGATCAGGTGACAAAGAGGTATGAGCTACGAGGAGACACTACGGGAATTAAACCTCACTTCGTTGGAAGACAGAAGAGTTAGGGGGGACATGATCACCACATTCAAGATCCTCAAGGGAATCGACAGGGTTGATAAAGACAGGCTGTTTAACACAAGGCGCACACGCACTAGGGGACACAGGTGGAAACTGAGTGCCCAAATGACCCACAGAGATATTAGAAAGAACTTTTTAAGTGTCAGAGTGGTTGACAAATGGAATGCATTAGGAAGTGATGTGGTGGAGGCTGACTCCATACACAGTTTCAAGTGTAGATATAATAGAGCCCAATAGGCTCAGGAACCTGTACACCTGTTGATTGCCAGTTGAGAGGTGGGACCAAAGAGCCAGAGCTCAACCCCCGCAAGCACAACTAGGTGAGTACAACTAGGTGAGTACACACACACACACACACACACACACTCACTTAGAAGGAACTTTTTCAGTGTCAAGAGTAGTTAACGGATGGAATGTATTACGTATTGATGTGGTGGAGGCTGACTCCATACACAGTTTCAAATGTAGATATGATAGAGCCCAGTAGGCGCAGGAATCTGTACACCAGTTGATTGACAGTTGAGCGGTGGGACCAAAGAGCCAAAACTCAACCTTCGCAAGCAAAAATAGGTGAGCACAAATAGGTGAGCACACACCCCAGGAAGCAGCCTGTGACAGCTGACTAACTTCCAGGTACCTATTTACTGCTAGGTAGCAGGGGATTTCAGGGTGAAAGAAACTTTGCCCATTCGTTTCTGCCTGGTGCGGGAATCGAACCCGCGCCACAGAATTACAAGTCCTGCGCGCTATCCACCAGGCAACCAGGCCCCTGCAAGGCCACCCCTGCACACAGGCCCCTGTGTGCGTGCGTTCACGTGCGCGCGCGTGTGTGTGTGTGTGGAGGGAGATGAGAGGTTGTGAAGGGGAGACCAGGGAACAAGGTTTACCACAGTACTGCCATATACCCCCATCTAGTCTATCTCTATAAGAGAGTATGTTTATCCAGGTTAGCTTCACCCAACTTTGCAGGATGAATGGTCTGGGGACCAGCTAGGATGGACCCAGGCTGACGTGGAACAGTCATCTTGGTTCTATTAAGAGGAAGTCGGGTCCAATAGTTATCGCTCTGTTAAATCATTGAAATCTGGCTGTGTGATCCCAAGACTTTTAGTTGACAACAGTCATCGTGAAGTGAAAACTGTATTGGTTCAAACATTCAGATCTGATAGGAAAGAACTTACTGACTCCCAACGACCTGAAAGTACTTGTATAAAAAGCTATGATTTGTTCAGATCTTAAACCTACATCTATGGACAGCACAACAGTCTCCGTGGTGTAGTGGTAAGACACTCGCCTGGCGTTCCGCGAGCGCTATGTCATGGGTTCGTATCCTGGCCGGGGAGGATTTACTGGGTGCAATTCCTTAACTGTAGCCTCTGTTTAACGCAACAGTAAAATGTGTACTTGGATGAAAAAACGATTCTTCGCGGCAGGGGATCGTATTCCAGGGACCTGCCCGAAACGCTACGCGTACTAGTGGCTGTACAAGAGTGTAACAACTCTTGTATATATCTCAAAAAAAAAACGTCTACTAGACTGTGCGACACAGTAGTTGCAAGGATCAGGTTGGGTTACCGTTACCTGTGGCAGGTGGCTGCAGGTGACGGATCTCCCAATCCTGAGCACTCCAGTTGCAAACTCTGTGAGCAGGAACTACGGCATGATCTCCCGCACTACATCACTGAATGCCCAGTTATTAGACCTTTCAGACCAGTTGGCATGAGGTACCTGGAGCTTTGCAATTACTTTATTCACTCTCGTATTCTTGAAGATATCCTCACAATATACCCAAAATTTGCCAGTGCAGGCTACTTAACACATGTCCCTGTATGACTAACCATCCTGCGAGATGGGGACTTGTATTACCACTGCTGCCTTATTCAATCTTGTGTTGATGATATCCTCAAAATGCATCCGGAGTCTGCCAGTACAGACCGCCTATCACATGCCTCTGTATGACTAACCATCCTGCGAGATGGGGACTTGTATTACCACTGCTGCCTTATTCAATCTTGTGTTGATGATATCCTCAAAATGCATCCGGAGTCTGCCAGTGCAGACCGCTTATCACATGCTTCTGTATGACTAACCATCCTGTGTGATGGGGATTTTTTATCATCACCTAGTTAGCTTTTTTTTTGACACACTGTACTCCACTTCATATAGTCTAGGGTAGCTGCACTAATGCAGATGTACCTCATATCTTAATAAAAAAAAAAAAGGTGAATTCAGGTGAATGGTGACATTTTCGAAGGGAGACAGAGAGAGAAAAGGGAGGGAGGGAAAGAAAGAATGAGGAAAGGGATTGGCAGGAATGTTTGATGAGAGGGAAAGAAAGAGGTGGGGGAGACACAAGAAGTGGAAGAGGGGAGGAAAGGAAAAGAGGTGTGAAAGGGAGATGTTTAAAAAAAATAAAAATGTTTATTCAGGTAAAAGTACATACATAGTAGATGAGTTACAAACATTATGTTGGGTTTATAGATAGAGCTGGTACATACAGTACCTAAAGCCACTGATACGCATAGCGTTTCGGGCAAGGTGAGGGGAAGAAAAAAGACACTTAGACTAAAGCTTAATACTACAATACTTAATACTTAAAGCTTAATATGTTGGGGGAGAAAGGGTGGAATGGGAAGTAGATTATATGGGTGAAATAGGGAGAGGGGGATCTTGGGGAGAAATCTGAAGAGTGAAGAAGGGGGGATAGAAAAAGAGATGAGAATGAGGGGAAATTTGAAGAGATGGGAGAGGGGGAAGGGGTGATCGAGACCCAGGCGCAGCTGGGTAAGCCACCCCCTAGTTCAAGAATGTCTGTCTGTCCAAGGGAGAAGGCCAGATGCCTTGGGTTAGTCTCACCAAACTTTCAGACGTGAAGAATGTGGGGTATGGGAGTGTCACAGGCCAGTCGGAGGCGGCACCAGTGTCACACTTGAAGAAATATTGCCAGCAACCCCCCCCCCCTATCCCTGCGAATTCATGAAGTTAACTCTGAAATATTGGTTGAATTGTTCGTAGACTTAATTAACAGTTTCAGTGCTTATTATTTCCCGAGAGACAGAGACATGGAGGGGGAGAAGGAGTGAAGGAGAAGAGGAAAAAAAAGGTAAGTTGAGAGATAGAGAGAGAGGGAATGAGACAGGAGGGGATGGGGATGTTCGAAATGAGGGAAGGAGAGAGGGGGAGAATGGTGAATAGGGAAGATATGGGAAGGGAAGGGGAGAGGTGAGAGTCATGAGTAGAGGTGAGACACTGGGAAGAGGGGATAGTATGATGGAAAGGGTGAGGGTGGGGGGAATGTTAGTAGACAGGGTGGAGAAGAAAAAATAGGGAGAGAGGAGAAGAGAGGGTTGAGAGGGTGGATGTTTGGTGAGAAAGGTGGAGAGGGGGAATGGAGAAGGTGGATGGGAATAGGGAAGAGATATGAGAGAAGGGGAGAGATTGGGAGAAAGAGGAAGGGCAAAGAGAGACCCAGGCACAGCTGTGCACTCCACCTAGTATATCTGATGGGAAGGTGATGCCCGAAACGCTTTGCGTAATAGTGGCTTTAGGCATTGTATGTACTAGCCCTAACTATAAATCCATCACTCTTTGTAAAATCTCTTTTATGTATGTACCTTACCTAAATAAACATTTTGATTTTGATTTTGATTTTTGATCTGTAAAAGTGAATGTCTGACCGTCCATTATTTATAGATAGATGTATTGGGATAGCCTCATTAATGTTTGCAGAATTAATTATGATTATATCACCATTATAGCACTTGTGGTTGAGTGCTCAAAAACTCACTAAACTTTATATTGTCCAGCAGAACTCCTAACCCTGCCCATGGAGGATAAAAAACAATGTATATATGTTCGTTAGCAGTGTATAAATGACTGGCCAAGTCTGTGGTTGAAAATACAAAAGCTTCCACTGGCCCCAAAGATAGGTTATGGCCGTTGCTTTTGTCACTCCGGTCGGATATCCAGAGTATTGATGACTGTCTGGTAATCTCATGAGCCACAAATTCCAAGGAACTGCAATTACAGAAGGTAGGTCAGTTATTACAGTATCTGGCGAAGAACCTTAAAGGGCTACACAATTTTTCAGATAAAAAAATATGAAGATTCATCAAATGCCCTTGGTATGTGGTACTAGTTGACGTCTTGTGCAACAATGGTGTCCTGTTCATCAAGATGTCGACTGTGTAACCATCTTGTTATTGAGATGAGTACATTAAACATGTCCGAATGAAGGTTCTGGGATTTACGCAAAGTCTAGAGAACATAATTTACACATTAATAAGGTTGACAACATCAAGAAGTTGTGAGTGTAGAAATTTATTTAAACTGCAACTTCCCGTTCCTTGGTCGCACCTGTAACGACACATCAGTGCAAGCACTCTTAGCAAAGTTCTCAGAAATCGTGTCGTCCACAAATGTTTCAAGAATATACACTATATCAGGACCGGGACTGATTACAAAACTAATGCCAGCAGAGGCCCTTCCATGCTGCCATGTTTCTTGTTGATATCTCTGTCAGTTGTCAGCCGTGTGTTCCCCTCTCCCCCCTCCCATGCTGGTATTACAGTTGAAGCAGGTCCTAGTTACCGGGTATGAAGGTTACCTTGTCTGATTACCTATCCACACTCAGCCTTTATATCAAGTCTGCCTCGATTGTCTTCTACACTACCTTCATTGTCTTTCTCACTCTATATGTTTTTCTCCCACTCTATCTCCACCTGCTCGCTGTCTTGTCTCTGGCTCGCTCTCTCTCCCTTCCTATTTATCACTTAGTTGCGTTTCAAATTTCCGTTTACATCAGGTAGAAGGCGGGATGAGGATAAGAGAATTAAGAAATGAAATAAATGGCAACAATATCAAATGTATTTGGACACCCATCCCACACAAATACAAATAATACATATTATGACGTTCTGGTCCATCTTGGACCATTATCAAGTCGTCATGTGACCTGATTATGATCTGAGGGAACCCAGGCGTCGTCACTTCCTTTATTTCCAGAAGTGTGGACAGGGAGTCTAACATTCAGTCATGTTATTGTGACTTACTGTCCGCAAATCAGTATTTGTAAAATTTATTTAACCAACGAAACCCTCAACTGAAGCTGACAGCTTACTCAATTGTTAACTTGCACCAAATTTAAATGTTATTTAAAAGTAAATGAATGAGAGAGCGAGGAGAGCGAAAGTGGAAATGAAAGAGTGTGAGAGTGAGAAGGAAGTGTTGGATGGAGAGAGGGGACAACCAGGTTGGTGTCCCTGGTCTGTGGTCAAGGGGTACGCCGCGCCCTGGTATTCACCCTCAGGCGCAATTCCACTGCTAAATCGGCAAATTTCAACTTTTGCAATAAGTAAAGGATGATCTAGTGGTGACGCGCTTCGCTGCTAAAATCCCTGCAGGAAAATATGTGTGAGGAACATTGATGGTGTCATGGCTTCCCCCATCAATAGCAAGGCGACGCCGGCAGCAATCATTAATTTAAAACTTACCCGACACTAATATATTTGTGCTCACTATTGCTTTCAACTATTTTTAATATTTTTGCGTTATTATTATTATTTGTAATATTAGTATTTAAATGAATATTATTACTGTATCAGTTCTATTATATCTATTGTTAGCATAATAATATAGAAACGTTTTATCGCAGCTAACTACATAAATGTAAAAGTGCACAGCCACTATATATTCGGACACCGTTAAATTAAATTCTGCCGAACTTTTCACTGCTTTCCCATTTGACCGGAGTTCGATAACGTTAGATAACTATTTTTATTTATTTTTCAGTAGCTGGTGTACCCGGCGGTGCCCGGGTCTCCTCCTCACACCATTACCAATTTCCTCTTTCACTCTCAGTTTCTCTTTTCACACACACACACACACACACACACTGTAAGAATCATTCAGAACTTTGTATACCACATATGTCAGACCAATCCTGTAGTATGTAGCCCCAGCATGGAGTCCATATCTAGTCAAGGATAAGACCAAACTGGAAAAGGTTCAAAGGTTTGCCACCAGACTAGTACCAGAGCTGATAGGTATGAGCTACGAGGAGAGGCTGCGGGAATTAAACCTCACTTCGCTGGAAGACAGAAGAGTTAGGGAGGATATGATCACCATATTCAAGATTCTCAAGGGAATTGATAGGGTAGATAAAGACAGGCTATATAACACAAGGGGCACATGCACTAGTGGACACAGGTGGAAACTGAGTGCTCAAATGAGCCACAGAGATATTAGAAAGAACTTTTTTAGTGTCAGAGTGGTTGACAAATGGAATGCATTAGGAAGTAATGTGGTGGAGGCTGACTCCATACACAGTTTCAAGTGTAGATATGATAGAGCCCAATAGGCTCAGGAACCTGTACACCTGTTGATTGACGGTTGAGAGGCGGGATCAAAGAGCCCGAGCTCAACCCCCGCAAGCACAACTAGGTGAGTACACACACACACACACACACACACACACACACACACACTGAATGAATGGTCCAACAAATGGCTGCTAAAGTTTAACCCGAGTAAATGCAAAGCAATGAAACTATACGGTGGAAACAGGAGGTCAGACACTGGATATAGAATAGGAGATGAAGTACTTAATGAAACGGACAGAGAGAAAGATCTAGGAGTTGATATCACACCAAACCTGTCTCCTGAAGCCCACATGAAAAGAATAACGTCTGCGGCATATTGGAGGCTGGCTAACATCAGAACAGCTTTCAGGAACTTGTGTAAGGAATCATTCAGAATCTTGTATACCACATATGTAAGACCAATCCATGGAGCCGGTGGCTGAGCGGACAGAACACCGTACGCGTGATCCTGTGGTCCCGGGTTCGATCCCGGGCGCCGGCAAGAAACAATGGGCAGAGTTTCTTTCATCCTGATGCACCTGTTACCTAGCAGTAAATAGGTACCTGGGAATTAGTCAGCTGTCACGGGCTGCTTCCTGCGGGTGGAGGCCTGGTCGAGGACCGGGCCGCGGGGACGCTAATGCCCCGAAATCATCTCAAGATAAGCACAAGACAGATGTGGCCCCAGCACGGAGCCAGTACCTTGTCACGCACAAGACGAAGCTGGAAAAAGTTCAAAGGTATGCCACTAGACTAGTCCCAGAACTAAGAGGCATGAGTTACGAGGAAAGGCTGAGGGAACTGCATCTTACGACACTGGAAGATAGAAGAGTAAGGGGAGACATGATCACTACCTACAAAATCCTCAGGGGAATCGACAGGGTAGACAAGGATATATTATTCAACACTGGTTGACCGCTCGGAGGACTAGGAAAGGAGAGGGAAGGGACGGAGGGAGAGAGGAGAGGGCGAGGGTGTTTTAAAGTAACGTGATTACGTTGCTTTCTGTTATTGTCTGTTCAGAGGAGAAGATACAGACCCGGGCACCGCCGGATAACCGCCCCCCCCCCCGTAATAAATATATGCGTAAGCATCCACTAGGAAAATGAAACAAAAAATCCGAACGATTTCGTGTTTAACACATTATCAAGGCATACAGACAGAAAATACATGGGTTTGGGTGATATACATCAGTAGACAAAGGTCTATAAACGACTCCATATTCGATATGGATATATTAAAGTCTATATCGAATAATGGAAGTGACATGATTAAAAGGGCATAGAGTTGACAAGATTAAAAAGCTATGGAAGGGACATGATTAAATAGGTATTCCCTAATTACTGGAATATACTACACAAACAATTATCCTTTACTTAATTTTTAACCTGCCACAAATTGTACGAATTCCAAATCTATCAAATTTACATAATCCTGGACATTAATATAACTTCCCAGCCCGACCCAAGAGAGGGCAGTAGCCCTACCCAAGAGAGGGCAGTAGCCCGACCCAAGAGAGGGCAGTAGCCCTACCCAAGAGAGGGCAGTAGCCCTACCCAAGAGAGGGCAGTAGCCCTACCCAAGAGAGGGCAGTAGCCCTACCCAAGAGAGGGCAGTAGCCCTACCCAAGAGAGGGCAGTAGCCCTACCCAAGAGAGGGCAGTAGCCCTACCCAAGAGAGGGCAGTAGCCCTACCCAAGAGAGGGCAGTAGCCCTACCCAAGAGAGGGCAGTAGCCCTACCCAAGAGAGGGCAGTAGCCCTACCCAAGAGAGGGCAGTAGCCCTACCCAAGAGAGGGCGGTAGCCCTACCCAAGAGAGGGCGGTAGCCCTATCCAAGAGAGGGCGGTAGCCCTATCCAAGAGAGGGCGGTAGCCCGACCCAAATGAGGGCGGTAGCCCTACCCAAGAGAGGGGCGGTAGCCCTACCCAAGAGAGGGCGGTAGCCCTACCCAAGAGAAGGCAGTAGCCTTACCCAAGAGAGGGGGGTAGCCCGATCCAAGAGAGGGGGGTAGCCCGATCCAAGAGAGGGCTGTAGCCCGGCCCAAAAGACGGAGGTAGCCCCACCCAAGAGAGGGTGGTAGCCTCACCCAAGAGAGGGCAGTAGCCTCACCCAAGAGAGGGCAGTAGCCCGACCCAAGAGAGGGCAGTAGCCCGACCCAAGAGAGGGCAGTAGCCCGACCCAAGAGAGGGCAGTAGCCCGACCCAAGAGAGGGCAGTAGCCCGACCCAAGAGAGGGCAGTAGCCCGACCCAAGAGAGGGCAGTAGCCCGACCCAAGAGAGGGCAGTAGCCCGACCCAAGAGAGGGCAGTAGCCCGACCCAAGAGAGGGCAGTAGCCCGACCCAAGAGAGGGCAGTAGCCCGACCCAAGAGAGGGCAGTAGCCCGACCCAAGAGAGGGCAGTAGCCCGACCCAAGAGAGGGCAGTAGCCCGACCCAAGAGAGGGCAGTAGCCCGACCCAAGAGAGGGCAGTAGCCCGACCCAAGAGAGGGCAGTAGCCCGACCCAAGAGAGGGCAGTAGCCCGACCCAAGAGAGGGCAGTAGCCCGACCCAAGAGAGGGCAGTAGCCCGACCCAAGAGAGGGCAGTAGCCCGACCCAAGAGAGGGCAGTAGCCCGACCCAAGAGAGGGCAGTAGCCCGACCCAAGAGAGGGCAGTAGCCCTACCCAAAAGAGGGCAGTAGTCTCCAGAGACTACGGCGAATACACAACGAAATAATTGACATGCATAATTGACTAATTATGTTATTGTCTGTTAAATTTTAAATTATTTGCAATATTTTCAATTATTAACGATGAAGAGTAATAGAATTAAAGGCGGGACGCCTCCAGCAACACCTTCCTCACTGACGTCACTTACATGCAGGAAAGGAGTCCCCAATAACCCCCCCCCCCACAGTGGGGGCACCCCACAGGAGGGGCTCCCTGTTTCAGCCCCCACAGTGGGGGAATCCTCCTAAGGAGGAGATCCATGTGCCCCCCCCCCCCCACACTGAAGGAACCCAGCAGAAGGGAGGTGGGCTTCCAGTATCACCTCCCCCTCCCCCCCCCCCCCACACACACACACATTGAGGGCATTCAGTAGGAGGAGAGAGCTTTCAGTATCACTCCACACACATCAGTGATTTTGCACTCTGAACACGAGTGCAAAATCCCAGTATTAATCGTTACAGCAGCCAGAGGCAAACACAAACTTCATTTGCTCCCATATCAGCTTTCCGGAGGTCAGAATCGCAGTAGAATAATTAAATGCAGCGGACTGAACATGATTTACGAGTCGTGTATTGGGTGCTCTAGCGAAAGGGATATTTAGCGACGGTCGCTACGCAGCACCCTATTGAGAGAAGAACCGGGAGGGGGGTGTGCTTGGTGATGAGTGAGAGGGGACTGGCAGGTGGGGGGGTGCTGGGTGATGAATGAGAGGGGGGCTGGCAGACGGAGGGGTGCTGGTTGATGAGTGAGAGGGCTGGCAGGCGGGGGGCGGGTGTGCTCGGTGATGAGTGACAGGGGTCTGGCAGACGGAGGGGGTGTGCTGGGTGATGAGTGAGTGGGGTCTGGCAGACGGGGGGGGGCGGGGGGGCTGGGCAATGAATGAGAGGGGTCTGGCAGACAGGGGGGAGGGTGTGCTGGCTGGGGGATGAATGAGAGGGGTCTGGAAGATGGGGGGGGGGGTTGTGATTAGTGAGAGGGGTCTGGCAGACGGGGGGGGGGAATCCTAGCAGTTTTTATTCTTTTTCGTTTTATGAAATATTAATTAAATATTAACTTTATATTATTTTTTAATTGACTTTAATATTATATTATTTTTCTTCTGAGTTAGTTCTTAGTGGACTGTATATTCTAATTCAGCTGCTAGAAGTTATCACACTATTAGTTAGAAGTTAGTGCTGGGAAGACGGGACACCACGAGCGTAGCTCTCATCCTGTAACTACACTTAGGTAATTACACTTAGGTAATTACACACAGTTGGGAGGGACAATTTGTAAATTAAACCACTTTGAAGTGGATCCTTCATAAACCACAAATTGTTTACCTAGTCTTTAATATAAAATTATAAATTATACCACATATGGTGGTCTAATCTACTATTATACTTATCGTTAATTTACAATTATGTATTCTACTCTATCTACAGTATTAAAAACAAAAGGGCCTTATCTGATACTGCAATTGTGGCCTGCTAAGGCTGTGTAATTTTAGCATCAGATTAGGGTGTGGCCCTGTGCCTCAGAGTGCCACGTAATGTCGGCTATCTGGAGGCCTGCAAGGTTGGTGTACAACAGGGGTGAAACACTGTTATATGGGGGGGGGGGCAACTGTCTGCTTCAGTAACTTCCTTCAAAATTACGTGTTAGGGATTTTAATCCCACTGTATAATCATCTAACCTATTTATGTTATAAAAAGCAAATACACACAAAAATACTTGGTAAGACGGATACTGATGTTCCTATTGTTGTAGAGGTGCTGTTGTTGTTGTTGCTCGCTTGTTGACACATAATCTGGATGTCTATCGAGTTATACCAGCTCGTATGGAAGTTGTTGTTGATTTAGGGGCGACGACGATTGTGGGATCGGATGCGCCCCGGCATACCCGTTAAGGGTGAATCGCGAAGCCTGGAAAGGTGAAACGCCAAGCCAAAACGCGAAACGAGTGACGCCAATCACTAGAAACTAATATGCCATACGGCAAATTAACGTACAGTCAGGCAGATGATTGGGTAGTCCCAGGAGTCCCTCAGGGAGACAAGCACCGATCCTGCCCCACACAGAGAACACCAGGTAGCAAAACCAAAACTCTGCCCCCAACTAAAACGCAAAAAGTCATCCAGTGTCCTCCGGCAGAGCAGAAGCCGGCCGGCCACCACGGCTGAGGGCGCACCAGGAACCCATCAAGACCCGCCAACCCCCGGCACCGCTCGGCGAAGCCGGCCCCCGAACACCGTCACCGCGCCGGGAGAACCAGCCAGAACAAGCCAAAAAAAAATCTATCAACAATCCTGTGACCCAAGGCGATATGTGCGACAGGCATCGTACAATCCGACCGTTGAAGAGGGAAGCCAAATGGCAGTAGCAAAGCCAAAACGCGAAAACAGGACGTGATCCGGCGACTCCCAGGCGGAGGTGGTATGCAGACGTCCGCTCGGCGTCAAGGTTGAACCAGGAGTCCCGTATGGAAGGAGCCACCTCTACCGCGTGTTGTTTTGTTTACGAGTTCTGTTGTGTACGTGCCGAAGCCTCTCTCCTTGTTTCAATGTTTTGGTTCTACTTCTGATTTTATTTTAACAGTAACAATGGAGTCAAGCTATACTTTTGGTGTAGTTAATTATATTCAGTCCTAGTAAACACTTTTTTATTAAGTTTAAACCCTAGACTGTTGTTTAAAAAGAGATGAGATATATAAATATACGTCTTGTTGTATGACGTCACAGAATAACCAACTCTCTTTTTTTAATGGATAACTTATGTTATTTTGTGTTTCGGATTTTCAACAGGGGGTGTGCTGGGTGATGAGTGAGAGGGGGCTGGCAGATGGGGGAGGGGGGGTGTGCTGGGGTGATGAGTGAGAGGGAGAGCTGGCAGACGGGGGAGGGGGGGATTTTGCAGGGTGATGAGTGAGAGGGAGCAGGCAGATGGGGGGTTGGGTGAGTAATCAGTGACAGGGGGCTGGCAGACAGGGGGGAGTGCTGGGTGATGAGTGAGAGGGGAGTCTAGCAGACTGGGGGGTGTGCTAGGTGATGAGTGAGAGGGGTCTGGCAGACAGAGGGTGGGTGTGCTAGGTGATGAGTGAGAGGGGGCTGGCAAACGTTTTTTTTTTTTTTTAGTATTATTTTCTACCACAGACGTGGCCACACATTTACAATGCTAACCAACATATATACATTTTCTTCTGTCCTCCATGGACAGGGTTAGAGATGTGTTAAACATATAGTTCAGGGGTTTATTGAACAATCAACCACAGAAGGCAATTCGGTGCTTTTAAAATGCTAAGGTAACCTACATACGTAAATACATAAATACACAGATTTACGTATGCCCTACATAAAGTGTTCGATGTGTCTTTTACATAGTGAACATAGTTTACATCTCTCCCATTCTACCAATAACCGTTGGAGTGCCACAGGGCAGCATCTTGGGACCCCTACTATTTCTTATATGCATTAATGATCTGCCTAATGTCTCTAACATTCTGAAACCTATTTTGTTTGCTGATGATACTACCCTCATTTACTCCAACCCCAACCCACATACACTAAATGATGTTGTTAATAATGAACTAAAAAAAATCCACTTATGGATGTCAACCAACAAACTAACACTTAACATAGAAAAGACCTACTACATCCTATTTGGAAACAAATCTACAAATGCAATTCAGCTTCAGATTGACAATGTAAACATTAGCAATAAAAATGATGGAAAGTTTCTTGGCATATTCCTAGACAAGAGACTCAACTTCAGTACCCATATACAACACATAACTAAGAAAGTCTCTAAAACAGTTGGTATACTCTCCAAAATCAGATATTATGTTCCTAACTCTGCTCTCATCCCTCTATATTATGCACTAATCTATCCCTATCTCAACTATGGTATCTGTGCATGGGGTTCAACCACTGCAAACCACCTCAAGTCCATCATCACCCAGCAAAAATCTGCTATCAGAATAATATCAAATTCTGCTTTCAGACAACACACAGCCCCCTTGTTTAACTCCCTAAACATGCTAAACATAATCTCACTCCACAAATTCTCCTGTGTCAACTACATTTACAAAACCCTGTTCTTAAATGCAAATCCTTGTCTGAAACTCTTCCTGGACAGATGTAATAGGACCCATTATCACCACACCAGAAATAAATATCTCTTCGATATCCCCAGAGTTAAACTTAATCTGTGTAAACACTCTATGCAAATAAAGGGACCCAGTTTATGGAACTCACTCCCTACTGAATTGAAAAGCTGTCCAACTTTTACATCATTCAAAATCAATACTAAAAAGTACCTAATTTCATCTTCATAGTTTTTCACTTTTTGCCTTAAAATTGCACTGTATCTATTGCTACCCAATCTCCCAACCTTTATGTTCCCAATTTGAACATCTTTACCATTGAGATCATTGCTGTTTTCTTATATGTGCTGCCAATCTGTTGTATGGTGTTTATAAATCTTGCTATCTGTATCTTTTGCTACCCAGTCTCCCAATCTTTATGTACCCATTCTGAACATCTTTACCATTGTGATCATTGCTGTCTTATATGTGCTGTCAATCTGCTGTATGGTGTCTATTAATCTTGTTTAAATTACTAATCAAGCTGTCAATGTAATCAATCAGAGCTTTAATATAACAATGTGCTTTAATATACTTACTTATCTCTCTCATCTCATTTTTCTCTTGTAATGTATCTTTCATTTATCAATTCTGATTGAAATTACCTACTTAAAATTATCTGCTAGATTAAGGACCTGCCCGAAACGCTGCGCGTACTAGTGGCTTTACAAGCATGTAAATACTGTACTATCCAATGTATTGTCTCAAACCCAATGTACCTTCTTGTATATATATAAATAAAATAAAATAAAATAAAATAAAAATAGTGTCATTAATGTGCATTTACAAAGGTGAAATGTAATTCTGATCAGCTTCCATATATACTTTATACACATACATATACATACACACATGTATATGTGTATGTATCATGTCCCCCGTCCCACCTTTCCCCCCCCTCCTGTCCCCCTCCCCCTTCATCCCATACCCTCCCTATCCCTCCTCCCCCCCTCACCCCGTATCCTCCATGTACCCCCTATCTCCTTAACCCACACCCTATCTGTCCCCCCCTTCCCTTAAACCCCCACTCCACACCCCAAAATCCTCTGAGACCCTGCAAACCACCTCACAGATCTTCTCACCCACGGAACAGCTTCCCACACCAGCAGAATGCTCGCCAAGAATGGGACATGAAAATGAACAGAAGAAAGTGAGCTTCAAGGCGATGTACACTAACATAGATGGGATTACAAATAAAACAAGTGAAATTGGAGAATGGGCACTAGAAGAAAACCCAGATATAATAGAACTCACAGAAACAAAGCTAACGAAAATCATAACAAACGCAGTGTTTCCACAGGGCTACTATGTAGTGAGGAAAGAGAGAGAAGGGAGGGGAGGAGGTGGTGTAGCTTTGCTACTAAGAGAAGGTTGGAGTTTCGAAGAGATGGTAATTCAGAACTGTAAAGGTTTCAGTGACTACATATCAGGCACCATAGCAACTGGAGGACAGAAAATTATAATAGTAGTCATATACAACCCCCACCGAATGACAGAAGACCCAGACAGGAATATGATAAAAACAACTTGGCCACCATCAATGTAATAGAGAGAGCAGCTTCTGTGACTAGCAGGAACGGATCCAGACTTCTAATCATGGGAGACTTCAACCATAGGAAGATAGATTGGGGGAACAGAGACCCACATGGAGGCCCAGACACATGGAGAGCTAAGCTGCTGGATGTGGCAACAAGAAACTTTCTAAGTCAGCACGTCAAGGGACCGACAAGAATGAGAGGAGGGGATAAACCAGCCTTGCTTGATCTGATATTTACCCTAAATGAGTCGGATATAAGGGAAGTTAAGTTGGAAGCCCCCCTTGGGAATGAGTGATCATAGTGTATTGAGCTTTGAGTACCTGGTTGAGCTGGGAATTATCACCCCCAAAAAAGAACTGGGAACCAAAGGGCTGGCGTACCGAAAGGGAAACTATGAGGAGATGAATAAATTCCTATGGGATATACATTGGGACACAGAACTCGGAACCAAGTCCGTACAAGACATGATGGACTATGTCACCCAAAAAATGTCAGAAGGCTGTAAGCAGGTTTGTCCCAGCCCGATAGGAAAAAACAGAGAAGCAAAGGAAGAATCCGTGGTTTAATAGGGAATGTATGAAAGCAAAGGAGCTGAACAAAAGGGCATGGAGGAACTTCCGTAATAACAGAACACCAGAAAGTAGAGAGAGATACCAGAGAAACAGGAACGAGTATGTCAATGTGCGAAGAGCAGCTGAGAAAAGGTATGAAAATGATATAGCTTAAGACCGAACCAAAGCTACTACACAGTCACATCAGGAGGAAGACAACAGTGAAGGAACAGGTGATGAAACTTAGGGTGGGCGAGGACAGGTACACAGAGAATGACAAAGAGGTGTGTGAAGAACTCAACAAAAGGTTCCAGGAGGTCTTTACAATAGAACAGGGAGATGTCACGGCGCTAGAAGAGGTACGTGGCAGCAAACCAGGTGACCTTGGATAGGTTCGAAATTACAAGAGATGAGGTCAAGAAGCACCTATTGGAGCTGGATGTGAGAAAAGCTGTTGGGCCGAACGGAATCTTGCCATGGATATTGAAAGACTGTGCAGGAGCACTTTGCTTACCACTCTCCATAGTGTATAGTAGGTCACTGGAAACGGGGGACCTACCAGAAATATGAAAGACTGCTAATGTAGTACCAATATACAAAAAGGGTGACAGACAAGAGGCACTGAACTACAGGCCAGTGTCCTTAACTTGTATACCATGCAAGGTGATGGAGAAGATTGTGAGAAAAAACCTAGTAACACATCTGGAGAGAAGAGACTTCGTGACAACCCATCAACATGGGTTCAGGGAGGGTAAATCTTGCCTTACAAGCTTGATCGAATTCTACAATCAGGTGACAAAGTTTAAGCAAGAAAGAGAAGGGTGGGCGGACTGCATTTTTTTGGACTGTCAGAAAGCCTTTGACACAGTACCCCATAAAAGGTTGATGCATAAGCTGGAGAAACAGGCAGGAGTAACTGGTAGGGCGCTCCAGTGGATAAGGGAGTACCTAAGCAATAGGAAGCAGAGAGTTACAGTGAGGAGTGAGACCTCAGACTGGCGTGAAGTCGCCAGTGGAGTCCCACAGGGCTCTGTACTTGGACCTATCCTGTTTCTGATATACATAAATGATCTCCCAGAGGATATAGACTCATTCCTCTCAATGTTTGCTGACGACGTCAAAATTATGAGAAGGATTAAAACAGAGGAGGTCAGCTTGAGGCTTCAAGAAGACCTGGACAAGCTGCAGGAGTGGTCGATCAAATGGCTGTTGGAGTTTAACCCAAGCAAATGTAATGTAATGAAGATAGGGGTAGGAAGCAGGAGACCAGATACAAGGTACCATTTGGGAGATGAAATACTTCAAGAGTCAGAGAGAGAGAAAGACCTGGGGGTTGATATCACGCCAGACCTGTCCCCTGAAGCTCATATCAAGAGGAAAACATCAGCAGCATATGCCTGGTTGGCTAACATAAGAACGGCCTTTAGAAACTTGTGTAAGGAATCTTTCAGAACATTATATACCACATATGTCAGACCAATCCTGGAGTATGCGGCTCCAGCATGGAGTCCATATCTAGTCAAGCATAAGACTAAACTGGAAAAGGTTCAAAGGTTTGCCACCAGACTAGTACCCGAGCTGAGAGGTATGAGCTACGAGGAGAGACTACGGGAATTAAACCTCACTTCGTTGAAAGACAGAAGAGTTAGGGGGGACATGATCACCACATTCAAGATTCTCAAGGGAATCGACAGGGTTGATAAAGACAGGCTGTTTAACACAAGGGGCACACGCACTAGGGGACTCAGGTGGAAACTGAGTGCCCAAATGAGCCACAGAGATATTAGAAAGAACTTTTTTAGTGTCAAAGTGGTTGACAAATGGAATGCATTAGGAAGCGATGTGGTGGAGGCTGACTCCATACACAGTTTCAAGTGTAGATATGACAGAGCCCAATAGGCTCAGGAACCTGTACGCCTGTTGATTGACGGTTGAGAGGCGGGACCAAAGAGCCAGAGCTCAACCCCCGCAAGCACAACTAGGTGAGTACAACTAGGTGAGTACACACACATGCATTGACATACATTTGTCTCTTTTACTCTGACAGGGTGAGATAGCTGATAGAGAAACAAGTGTGCAATTAAGCACTTAATCACTGAAGGTGATTAAGGTGCTTTTACAAGCTCAGGTTATTTAGTTACATCACATACATACATTGTATAATTGATACATTACATGGTTAATCTTGGGTACAAGTCCAATATATCATCAAGTGTTCCAGTACTCATATAGTAATTACACAGTTCAGGGAGGAGGCTGGCAGACGGAGAGTGTTCTGAGTGATGAGTGAGAGGGGGGCTAGCAGACGGAGAGTGTGCTGGGTGATGAGTGATAGGGGGGCTGGCAGACTGAAAGTGTGCTGGGTGATGAGTGAGAGATGGTTGGCAGACAAGGGTGTGATGAGTTATGAGTGAGAGAGGGCTGGCAGATGGGGAGTGTGTTGGGTGATGAGTGAAAGGGGGCTGGCAGACAAGGGAGTGTGCAGGTTCATGAGGGAGGGGGGGCTGGCAGACGGGAAGTGTGCTGGGTGATGAGTGAGAGAGGGGGCTGGCAGACGAGGGGTGTGCTTGGTGACGAATGAGAGGGGGCTGGTAGACGGGGGTGTGCTGGATGATGAGTGGGATGGGGCTGGCAGACGGCGGGTGTGCTGGGTGATGAGTGAGAGAGGGGGCTGGTAGATGGGGGTGTGATGGGTGATGAGTGAGAGAGGGGGCTGGCAGACGGAGAGTGTGCTGGGTGATGAGTGATAGGGGGGCTGGCAGACGGGAAGTGTGCTGGGTGATGAGTGAGAGAGGGTTGGCAGACAAGGGGGTGTCCTGTCTGATGAGTGAGAGGGGTCTGGCAGACGGGGGGTGTGATGGGGGATGAGTGAGCGGGGGGGGGGCTGGCAGAGAGGGGGTGTGCTCGGTGATGCGTGAGAGGGGGGGCCCTGGCAAACTGGGGATATCCTGTCTGATGAGTGAGAGGGGTCTGGCAGACGGGGGGTGTGATGGGGGATGAGTGAGCGGGGGGGGGGCTGGCAGAGAGGGGGTGTGCTCGGTGATGCGTGAGAGGGGGGGCCCTGGCAAACTGGGGATGTCCTGTCTGATGAGTGAGAGGGGTCTGGCAGACGGGAGTGTGCTGGGTGATGAGTGAGAGGGAGGCTGGCAGACAGGGGGGTGTGCTGAGTGATGAGTGGGAGGGGGGCTGGCTGACAATGAGTTTGCTGGGTGATGAGTGAGAGGGGTACTGGCAGACAGAAAGTATGATTGGTGATGAGTGAGAGGGGGAGCTGGGAAAATTAAGTGTGCTGGGTGATGATGAATGAGAGGGGGCTGGCAGATGGGGGTTGTGATGGGTGATTAGTGAGAGGGGGCTGGCAGACAAGGGTGTGTGTTGGGTGATGAGTGAGAGGGGGCTGGCAGAGAGGGAGTGTTCTGAGTGATGAGTGAGAGGGAGGCTGGCAGACAGGGAGTGTGCTGAGTGATGAGTGAGAGGGGGTCTGGCAGACAGGAGTGTGCTGGGTGATGAGTGAGTAGGGGCTGGCAGACTGGGGATGTGCTAGGTGATGAGAGGGAGGCTGGCAGATGGGGGTGTGCTGGGTGATATAGTGAGAGGTGGTCTGGCAGACGGGGGTGTGCTGGGTGATGAGTGAGAGGGGGGCTGGCAGACGAGGGGTGTGCATGGTGATGAGTGAGATGGGGCTGGCAGACGAGTGTGTGCTGGGTGATGTTTGAGGAGGGGGGACTAGCAGACGTGAAGTGTGTTGGGTTAAGAGTGACAGGGAGCTGGCAGACAGGCGGTGTGCTGGGTGATGAGTGTGAGGGGGCTGGCAGACGGGAAGTGTGTTGAGTGTTGACTAAGAGAGAGCTGGCAGACGTGGAGCATGCTGGGTGATGAGTGAGAGAAGGCTGGCAGACGGGGGTGTGCTGCGTGGAGAGGGAGAGGGGGCTGGCAGACAGGGGGTTGAGCTGGGTGATGAGTGAGAGGGGGCTGGCAGACAGGAAGTGTGCTGGGAGATGAATGAGAGGGGACTGGCAGACGGAGAGTTTGCTGGGTATGAGTGAGAGGGGGGCTGGCAGAGAGGGAGTGTGCTGGGTGATGAGTGAAACGGGGGCTGGCAGATGGAGAGCGTGCTGGGTGATGAGTGAGAGAATGCCAGTTTCCATGGAGTGTTCACAACCGAGCCTGAGCAGCTCCTATTGTTAGAAGAGATTACCCTAGATGAAAGACTGTGAGATATAGAGGTGACATTAATTGGCTCAATAGCCACTTAATGCGCAACTATGTTCTACCCACTTCAAGACTCTGTACCAATATAGAAGCATGCCCTTTGCAGTTACTTCCATTCTTCCCTTTCACTTATCCAATTTGTACCCATTGCACCGTGTTCTGTCTTGTGTTGGTCAAAAGTTTGTTCACCTCATTCAAAACTGTTTCAACATATCACCTCACCCAAACGCGAGTATATAAGACAAGCTGTTTAGCGTTAGAATTAGTAAAACTCTGTTAAGTGTTTCCAGATTACAGTTGTGTGTGTAAACTAAAGTCTTTGAAAATGTAATACGTTATTACGAAACGCGTTCAAGCATCGCGTCAGACTAGAAATAAAAATGAATTTTGGAGAATTGATATTTCAATTACCATCGACAGTGAAAAGAAACATAAGTAATATTGAGAAAATTCGTGTTTGAATTATTAATCTTACTTTTTCGGTCATATTTAATAAAATATGTTTACAAGAAAGACGGCTACCAATATATATATATATATATATATATATATATATATATATATATATATATATATATATAACTGAAAACTCACACCCCAGAAGTGACTCGAACCCATACTCCCAGAAACAACGCAACTGGTATGTACAAGACGCCTTAATCCACTTGACCATCACGACCGGACAAAATGAGGTGATAGCCGAGGCTATTTGAACCACCCCACCGCCGGCACTCGGATAGTAATCTTGGGCATAGCATTTTACCAAATCACCTCATTCTTTGGGGCACACGTGAGGAACACAAATGCGAACAAGCCTGAATGGTCCCCAGGACAATATGCAACTGAAAACTCACACCCCAGAAGTGACTCGAACCCATACTCCCAGAAGCAACGCAACTGGTATGTACAAGACGCCTTAATCCACTTGACCATCACGACCGGACAAAATGAGGTGATAGCCGAGGCTATTTGAACCACCCCACCGCCGGCACTCGGATAGTAATCTTGGGCATAGCATTTTACCAAATCACCTCATTCTTTGGGGCACACGTGAGGAACACAAATGCGAACAAGCCTGAATGGTCCCCAGGACAATATGCAACTGAAAACTCACACCCCAGAAGTGACTCGAACCCATACTCCCAGAAGCAACGCAACTGGTATGTACAAGACGCCTTAATCCACTTGACCATCACGACCGGACAAAATGAGGTGATAGCCGAGGCTATTTGAACCACCCCACCGCCGGCACTCGGATAGTAATCTTGGGCATAGCATTTTACCAAATCACCTCATTCTTTGGGGCACACGTGAGGAACACAAATGCGAACAAGCCTGAATGGTCCCCAGGACAATATGCAACTGAAAACTCACACCCCAGAAGTGACTCGAACCCATACTCCCAGAAGCAACGCAACTGGTATGTACAAGACGCCTTAATCCACTTGACCATCACGACCGGACAAAATGAGGTGATAGCCGAGGCTATTTGAACCACCCCACCGCCGGCACTCGGATAGTAATCTTGGGCATAGCATTTTACCAAATCACCTCATTCTTTGGGGCACACGTGAGGAACACAAATGCGAACAAGCCTGAATGGTCCCCAGGACAATATGCAACTGAAAACTCACACCCCAGAAGTGACTCGAACCCATACTCCCAGAAGCAACGCAACTGGTATGTACAAGACGCCTTAATCCACTTGACCATCACGACCGGACAAAATGAGGTGATAGCCGAGGCTATTTGAACCACCCCACCGCCGGCACTCGGATAGTAATCTTGGGCATAGCATTTTATCAAATCACCTCATTCTTTGGGGCACACGTGAGGAACACAAATGCGAACAGGCCTGAATGGTCCCCAGGACAATATGCAACTGAAAACTCACACCCCAGAAGTGACTCGAACCCATACTCCCAGAAGCAACGCAACTGGTATGTACAAGACGCCTTAATCCACTTGACCATCACGACCGGACAAAATGAGGTGATAGCCGAGGCTATTTGAACCACCCCACCGCCGGCACTCGGATAGTAATCTTGGGCATAGCATTTTACCAAATCACCTCATTCTTTGGGGCACACGTGAGGAACACAAATGCGAACAAGCCTGAATGGTCCCCAGGACAATATGCAACTGAAAACTCACACCCCAGAAGTGACTCGAACCCATACTCCCAGAAGCAACGCAACTGGTATGTACAAGACGCCTTAATCCACTTGACTATCACGACCGGACAAAATGAGGTGATAGCCGAGGCTATTTGAACCACCCCACCGCCGGCACTCGGATAGTAATCTTGGGCATAGCATTTTACCAAATCACCTCATTCTTTGGGGCACACGTGAGGAACACAAATGCGAACAAGCCTGAATGGTCCCCAGGACAATATGCAACTGAAAACTCACACCCCAGAAGTGACTCGAACCCATACTCCCAGAAGCAACGCAACTGGTATGTACAAGACGCCTTAATCCACTTGACCATCACGACCGGACAAAATGAGGTGATAGCCGAGGCTATTTGAACCACCCCACCGCCGGCACTCGGATAGTAATCTTGGGCATAGCATTTTACCAAATCACCTCATTCTTTGGGGCACACGTGAGGAACACAAATGCGAACAAGCCTGAATGGTCCCCAGGACAATATGCAACTGAAAACTCACACCCCAGAAGTGACTCGAACCCATACTCCCAGAAGCAACGCAACTGGTATGTACAAGACGCCTTAATCCACTTGACCATCACGACCGGACAAAATGAGGTGATAGCCGAGGCTATTTGAACCACCCCACCGCCGGCACTCGGATAGTAATCTTGGGCATAGCATTTTACCAAATCACCTCATTCTTTGGGGCACACGTGAGGAACACAAATGCGAACAAGCCTGAATGGTCCCCAGGACAATATGCAACTGAAAACTCACACCCCAGAAGTGACTCGAACCCATACTCCCAGAAGCAACGCAACTGGTATGTACAAGACGCCTTAATCCACTTGACCATCACGACCGGACAAAATGAGGTGATAGCCGAGGCTATTTGAACCACCCCACCGCCGGCACTCGGATAGTAATCTTGGGCATAGCATTTTACCAAATCACCTCATTCTTTGGGGCACACGTGAGGAACACAAATGCGAACAAGCCTGAATGGTCCCCAGGACAATATGCAACTGAAAACTCACACCCCAGAAGTGACTCGAACCCATACTCCCAGAAGCAACGCAACTGGTATGTACAAGACGCCTTAATCCACTTGACCATCACGACCGGACAAAATGAGGTGATAGCCGAGGCTATTTGAACCACCCCACCGCCGGCACTCGGATAGTAATCTTGGGCATAGCATTTTACCAAATCACCTCATTCTTTGGGGCACACATTTGTGAGGAACACAAATGCGAACAAGCCTGAATGGTCCCCAGGACAATATGCAACTGAAAACTCACACCCCAGAAGTGACTCGAACCCATACTCCCAGAAGCAACGCAACTGGTATGTACAAGACGCCTTAATCCACTTGACCATCACGACCGGACAAAATGAGGTGATAGCCGAGGCTATTTGAACCACCCCACCGCCGGCACTCGGATAGTAATCTTGGGCATAGCATTTTACCAAATCACCTCATTCTTTGGGGCACACGTGAGGAACACAAATGCGAACAAGCCTGAATGGTCCCCAGGACAATATGCAACTGAAAACTCACACCCCAGAAGTGACTCGAACCCATACTCCCAGAAGCAACGCAACTGGTATGTACAAGACGCCTTAATCCACTTGACCATCACGACCGGACAAAATGAGGTGATAGCCGAGGCTATTTGAACCACCCCACCGCCGGCACTCGGATAGTAATCTTGGGCATAGCATTTTACCAAATCACCTCATTCTTTGGGGCACACGTGAGGAACACAAATGCGAACAAGCCTGAATGGTCCCCAGGACAATATGCAACTGAAAACTCACACCCCAGAAGTGACTCGAACCCATACTCCCAGAAGCAACGCAACTGGTATGTACAAGACGCCTTAATCCACTTGACCATCACGACCGGACAAAATGAGGTGATAGCCGAGGCTATTTGAACCACCCCACCGCCGGCACTCGGATAGTAATCTTGGGCATAGCATTTTACCAAATCACCTCATTCTTTGGGGCACACGTGAGGAACACAAATGCGAACAAGCCTGAATGGTCCCCAGGACAATATGCAACTGAAAACTCACACCCCAGAAGTGACTCGAACCCATACTCCCAGAAGCAACGCAACTGGTATGTACAAGACGCCTTAATCCACTTGACCATCACGACCGGACAAAATGAGGTGATAGCCGAGGCTATTTGAACCACCCCACCGCCGGCACTCGGATAGTAATCTTGGGCATAGCATTTTACCAAATCACCTCATTCTTTGGGGCACACGTGAGGAACACAAATGCGAACAAGCCTGAATGGTCCCCAGGACAATATGCAACTGAAAACTCACACCCCAGAAGTGACTCGAACCCATACTCCCAGAAGCAACGCAACTGGTATGTACAAGACGCCTTAATCCACTTGACCATCACGACCGGACAAAATGAGGTGATAGCCGAGGCTATTTGAACCACCCCACCGCCGGCACTCGGATAGTAATCTTGGGCATAGCATTTTACCAAATCACCTCATTCTTTGGGGCACACATTTGTGAGGAACACAAATGCGAACAAGCCTGAATGGTCCCCAGGACAATATGCAACTGATGGTCAAGTGGATTAAGGCGTCTTGTACATACCAGTTGCGTTGCTTCTGGGAGTATGGGTTCGAGTCACTTCTGGGGTGTGAGTTTTCAGTTGCATATTGTCCTGGGGACCATTCAGGCTTGTTCGCATTTGTGTTCCTCACGTGTGCCCCAAAGAATGAGGTGATTTGGTAAAATGCTATGCCCAAGATTACTATCCGAGTGCCGGCGGTGGGGTGGTTCAAATAGCCTCGGCTATCACCTCATTTTGTCCGGTCGTGATGGTCAAGTGGATTAAGGCGTCTTGTACATACCAGTTGCGTTGCTTCTGGGAGTATGGGTTCGAGTCACTTCTGGGGTGTGAGTTTTCAGTTGCATATTGTCCTGGGGACCATTCAGGCTTGTTCGCATTTGTGTTCCTCACGTGTGCCCCAAAGAATGAGGTGATTTGGTAAAATGCTATGCCCAAGATTACTATCCGAGTGCCGGCGGTGGGGTGGTTCAAATAGCCTCGGCTATCACCTCATTTTGTCCGGTCGTGATGGTCAAGTGGATTAAGGCGTCTTGTACATACCAGTTGCGTTGCTTCTGGGAGTATGGGTTCGAGTCACTTCTGGGGTGTGAGTTTTCAGTTGCATATTGTCCTGGGGACCATTCAGGCTTGTTCGCATTTGTGTTCCTCACGTGTGCCCCAAAGAATGAGGTGATTTGGTAAAATGCTATGCCCAAGATTACTATCCGAGTGCCGGCGGTGGGGTGGTTCAAATAGCCTCGGCTATCACCTCATTTTGTCCGGTCGTGATGGTCAAGTGGATTAAGGCGTCTTGTACATACCAGTTGCGTTGCTTCTGGGAGTATGGGTTCGAGTCACTTCTGGGGTGTGAGTTTTCAGTTGCATATTGTCCTGGGGACCATTCAGGCTTGTTCGCATTTGTGTTCCTCACGTGTGCCCCAAAGAATGAGGTGATTTGGTAAAATGCTATGCCCAAGATTACTATCCGAGTGCCGGCGGTGGGGTGGTTCAAATAGCCTCGGCTATCACCTCATTTTGTCCGGTCGTGATGGTCAAGTGGATTAAGGCGTCTTGTACATACCAGTTGCGTTGCTTCTGGGAGTATGGGTTCGAGTCACTTCTGGGGTGTGAGTTTTCAGTTGCATATTGTCCTGGGGACCATTCAGGCCTGTTCGCATTTGTGTTCCTCACGTGTGCCCCAAAGAATGAGGTGATTTGGTAAAATGCTATGCCCAAGATTACTATCCGAGTGCCGGCGGTGGGGTGGTTCAAATAGCCTCGGCTATCACCTCATTTTGTCCGGTCGTGATGGTCAAGTGGATTAAGGCGTCTTGTACATACCAGTTGCGTTGCTTCTGGGAGTATGGGTTCGAGTCACTTCTGGGGTGTGAGTTTTCAGTTGCATATTGTCCTGGGGACCATTCAGGCTTGTTCGCATTTGTGTTCCTCACGTGTGCCCCAAAGAATGAGGTGATTTGGTAAAATGCTATGCCCAAGATTACTATCCGAGTGCCGGCGGTGGGGTGGTTCAAATAGCCTCGGCTATCACCTCATTTTGTCCGGTCGTGATGGTCAAGTGGATTAAGGCGTCTTGTACATACCAGTTGCGTTGCTTCTGGGAGTATGGGTTCGAGTCACTTCTGGGGTGTGAGTTTTCAGTTGCATATTGTCCTGGGGACCATTCAGGCTTGTTCGCATTTGTGTTCCTCACGTGTGCCCCAAAGAATGAGGTGATTTGGTAAAATGCTATGCCCAAGATTACTATCCGAGTGCCGGCGGTGGGGTGGTTCAAATAGCCTCGGCTATCACCTCATTTTGTCCGGTCGTGATGGTCAAGTGGATTAAGGCGTCTTGTACATACCAGTTGCGTTGCTTCTGGGAGTATGGGTTCGAGTCACTTCTGGGGTGTGAGTTTTCAGTTGCATATTGTCCTGGGGACCATTCAGGCTTGTTCGCATTTGTGTTCCTCACGTGTGCCCCAAAGAATGAGGTGATTTGGTAAAATGCTATGCCCAAGATTACTATCCGAGTGCCGGCGGTGGGGTGGTTCAAATAGCCTCGGCTATCACCTCATTTTGTCCGGTCGTGATGGTCAAGTGGATTAAGGCGTCTTGTACATACCAGTTGCGTTGCTTCTGGGAGTATGGGTTCGAGTCACTTCTGGGGTGTGAGTTTTCAGTTGCATATTGTCCTGGGGACCATTCAGGCTTGTTCGCATTTGTGTTCCTCACGTGTGCCCCAAAGAATGAGGTGATTTGGTAAAATGCTATGCCCAAGATTACTATCCGAGTGCCGGCGGTGGGGTGGTTCAAATAGCCTCGGCTATCACCTCATTTTGTCCGGTCGTGATGGTCAAGTGGATTAAGGCGTCTTGTACATACCAGTTGCGTTGCTTCTGGGAGTATGGGTTCGAGTCACTTCTGGGGTGTGAGTTTTCAGTTGCATATTGTCCTGGGGACCATTCAGGCTTGTTCGCATTTGTGTTCCTCACGTGTGCCCCAAAGAATGAGGTGATTTGGTAAAATGCTATGCCCAAGATTACTATCCGAGTGCCGGCGGTGGGGTGGTTCAAATAGCCTCGGCTATCACCTCATTTTGTCCGGTCGTGATGGTCAAGTGGATTAAGGCGTCTTGTACATACCAGTTGCGTTGCTTCTGGGAGTATGGGTTCGAGTCACTTCTGGGGTGTGAGTTTTCAGTTGCATATTGTCCTGGGGACCATTCAGGCTTGTTCGCATTTGTGTTCCTCACGTGTGCCCCAAAGAATGAGGTGATTTGGTAAAATGCTATGCCCAAGATTACTATCCGAGTGCCGGCGGTGGGGTGGTTCAAATAGCCTCGGCTATCACCTCATTTTGTCCGGTCGTGATGGTCAAGTGGATTAAGGCGTCTTGTACATACCAGTTGCGTTGCTTCTGGGAGTATGGGTTCGAGTCACTTCTGGGGTGTGAGTTTTCAGTTGCATATTGTCCTGGGGACCATTCAGGCTTGTTCGCATTTGTGTTCCTCACGTGTGCCCCAAAGAATGAGGTGATTTGGTAAAATGCTATGCCCAAGATTACTATCCGAGTGCCGGCGGTGGGGTGGTTCAAATAGCCTCGGCTATCACCTCATTTTGTCCGGTCGTGATGGTCAAGTGGATTAAGGCGTCTTGTACATACCAGTTGCGTTGCTTCTGGGAGTATGGGTTCGAGTCACTTCTGGGGTGTGAGTTTTCAGTTGCATATTGTCCTGGGGACCATTCAGGCTTGTTCGCATTTGTGTTCCTCACGTGTGCCCCAAAGAATGAGGTGATTTGGTAAAATGCTATGCCCAAGATTACTATCCGAGTGCCGGCGGTGGGGTGGTTCAAATAGCCTCGGCTATCACCTCATTTTGTCCGGTCGTGATGGTCAAGTGGATTAAGGCGTCTTGTACATACCAGTTGCGTTGCTTCTGGGAGTATGGGTTCGAGTCACTTCTGGGGTGTGAGTTTTCAGTTGCATATTGTCCTGGGGACCATTCAGGCTTGTTCGCATTTGTGTTCCTCACGTGTGCCCCAAAGAATGAGGTGATTTGGTAAAATGCTATGCCCAAGATTACTATCCGAGTGCCGGCGGTGGGGTGGTTCAAATAGCCTCGGCTATCACCTCATTTTGTCCGGTCGTGATGGTCAAGTGGATTAAGGCGTCTTGTACATACCAGTTGCGTTGCTTCTGGGAGTATGGGTTCGAGTCACTTCTGGGGTGTGAGTTTTCAGTTGCATATTGTCCTGGGGACCATTCAGGCTTGTTCGCATTTGTGTTCCTCACGTGTGCCCCAAAGAATGAGGTGATTTGGTAAAATGCTATGCCCAAGATTACTATCCGAGTGCCGGCGGTGGGGTGGTTCAAATAGCCTCGGCTATCACCTCATTTTGTCCGGTCGTGATGGTCAAGTGGATTAAGGCGTCTTGTACATACCAGTTGCGTTGCTTCTGGGAGTATGGGTTCGAGTCACTTCTGGGGTGTGAGTTTTCAGTTGCATATTGTCCTGGGGACCATTCAGGCTTGTTCGCATTTGTGTTCCTCACGTGTGCCCCAAAGAATGAGGTGATTTGGTAAAATGCTATGCCCAAGATTACTATCCGAGTGCCGGCGGTGGGGTGGTTCAAATAGCCTCGGCTATCACCTCATTTTGTCCGGTCGTGATGGTCAAGTGGATTAAGGCGTCTTGTACATACCAGTTGCGTTGCTTCTGGGAGTATGGGTTCGAGTCACTTCTGGGGTGTGAGTTTTCAGTTGCATATTGTCCTGGGGACCATTCAGGCTTGTTCGCATTTGTGTTCCTCACGTGTGCCCCAAAGAATGAGGTGATTTGGTAAAATGCTATGCCCAAGATTACTATCCGAGTGCCGGCGGTGGGGTGGTTCAAATAGCCTCGGCTATCACCTCATTTTGTCCGGTCGTGATGGTCAAGTGGATTAAGGCGTCTTGTACATACCAGTTGCGTTGCTTCTGGGAGTATGGGTTCGAGTCACTTCTGGGGTGTGAGTTTTCAGTTGCATATTGTCCTGGGGACCATTCAGGCTTGTTCGCATTTGTGTTCCTCACGTGTGCCCCAAAGAATGAGGTGATTTGGTAAAATGCTATGCCCAAGATTACTATCCGAGTGCCGGCGGTGGGGTGGTTCAAATAGCCTCGGCTATCACCTCATTTTGTCCGGTCGTGATAGTCAAGTGGATTAAGGCGTCTTGTACATACCAGTTGCGTTGCTTCTGGGAGTATGGGTTCGAGTCACTTCTGGGGTGTGAGTTTTCAGTTGCATATTGTCCTGGGGACCATTCAGGCTTGTTCGCATTTGTGTTCCTCACGTGTGCCCCAAAGAATGAGGTGATTTGGTAAAATGCTATGCCCAAGATTACTATCCGAGTGCCGGCGGTGGGGTGGTTCAAATAGCCTCGGCTATCACCTCATTTTGTCCGGTCGTGATGGTCAAGTGGATTAAGGCGTCTTGTACATACCAGTTGCGTTGCTTCTGGGAGTATGGGTTCGAGTCACTTCTGGGGTGTGAGTTTTCAGTTGCATATTGTCCTGGGGACCATTCAGGCCTGTTCGCATTTGTGTTCCTCACGTGTGCCCCAAAGAATGAGGTGATTTGATAAAATGCTATGCCCAAGATTACTATCCGAGTGCCGGCGGTGGGGTGGTTCAAATAGCCTCGGCTATCACCTCATTTTGTCCGGTCGTGATGGTCAAGTGGATTAAGGCGTCTTGTACATACCAGTTGCGTTGCTTCTGGGAGTATGGGTTCGAGTCACTTCTGGGGTGTGAGTTTTCAGTTGCATATTGTCCTGGGGACCATTCAGGCTTGTTCGCATTTGTGTTCCTCACGTGTGCCCCAAAGAATGAGGTGATTTGGTAAAATGCTATGCCCAAGATTACTATCCGAGTGCCGGCGGTGGGGTGGTTCAAATAGCCTCGGCTATCACCTCATTTTGTCCGGTCGTGATGGTCAAGTGGATTAAGGCGTCTTGTACATACCAGTTGCGTTGCTTCTGGGAGTATGGGTTCGAGTCACTTCTGGGGTGTGAGTTTTCAGTTGCATATTGTCCTGGGGACCATTCAGGCTTGTTCGCATTTGTGTTCCTCACGTGTGCCCCAAAGAATGAGGTGATTTGGTAAAATGCTATGCCCAAGATTACTATCCGAGTGCCGGCGGTGGGGTGGTTCAAATAGCCTCGGCTATCACCTCATTTTGTCCGGTCGTGATGGTCAAGTGGATTAAGGCGTCTTGTACATACCAGTTGCGTTGCTTCTGGGAGTATGGGTTCGAGTCACTTCTGGGGTGTGAGTTTTCAGTTGCATATTGTCCTGGGGACCATTCAGGCTTGTTCGCATTTGTGTTCCTCACGTGTGCCCCAAAGAATGAGGTGATTTGGTAAAATGCTATGCCCAAGATTACTATCCGAGTGCCGGCGGTGGGGTGGTTCAAATAGCCTCGGCTATCACCTCATTTTGTCCGGTCGTGATGGTCAAGTGGATTAAGGCGTCTTGTACATACCAGTTGCGTTGCTTCTGGGAGTATGGGTTCGAGTCACTTCTGGGGTGTGAGTTTTCAGTTGCATATTGTCCTGGGGACCATTCAGGCTTGTTCGCATTTGTGTTCCTCACGTGTGCCCCAAAGAATGAGGTGATTTGGTAAAATGCTATGCCCAAGATTACTATCCGAGTGCCGGCGGTGGGGTGGTTCAAATAGCCTCGGCTATCACCTCATTTTGTCCGGTCGTGATGGTCAAGTGGATTAAGGCGTCTTGTACATACCAGTTGCGTTGCTTCTGGGAGTATGGGTTCGAGTCACTTCTGGGGTGTGAGTTTTCAGTTGCATATTGTCCTGGGGACCATTCAGGCCTGTTCGCATTTGTGTTCCTCACGTGTGCCCCAAAGAATGAGGTGATTTGGTAAAATGCTATGCCCAAGATTACTATCCGAGTGCCGGCGGTGGGGTGGTTCAAATAGCCTCGGCTATCACCTCATTTTGTCCGGTCGTGATGGTCAAGTGGATTAAGGCGTCTTGTACATACCAGTTGCGTTGCTTCTGGGAGTATGGGTTCGAGTCACTTCTGGGGTGTGAGTTTTCAGTTGCATATTGTCCTGGGGACCATTCAGGCTTGTTCGCATTTGTGTTCCTCACGTGTGCCCCAAAGAATGAGGTGATTTGGTAAAATGCTATGCCCAAGATTACTATCCGAGTGCCGGCGGTGGGGTGGTTCAAATAGCCTCGGCTATCACCTCATTTTGTCCGGTCGTGATGGTCAAGTGGATTAAGGCGTCTTGTACATACCAGTTGCGTTGCTTCTGGGAGTATGGGTTCGAGTCACTTCTGGGGTGTGAGTTTTCAGTTGCATATTGTCCTGGGGACCATTCAGGCTTGTTCGCATTTGTGTTCCTCACGTGTGCCCCAAAGAATGAGGTGATTTGGTAAAATGCTATGCCCAAGATTACTATCCGAGTGCCGGCGGTGGGGTGGTTCAAATAGCCTCGGCTATCACCTCATTTTGTCCGGTCGTGATGGTCAAGTGGATTAAGGCGTCTTGTACATACCAGTTGCGTTGCTTCTGGGAGTATGGGTTCGAGTCACTTCTGGGGTGTGAGTTTTCAGTTGCATATTGTCCTGGGGACCATTCAGGCTTGTTCGCATTTGTGTTCCTCACGTGTGCCCCAAAGAATGAGGTGATTTGGTAAAATGCTATGCCCAAGATTACTATCCGAGTGCCGGCGGTGGGGTGGTTCAAATAGCCTCGGCTATCACCTCATTTTGTCCGGTCGTGATGGTCAAGTGGATTAAGGCGTCTTGTACATACCAGTTGCGTTGCTTCTGGGAGTATGGGTTCGAGTCACTTCTGGGGTGTGAGTTTTCAGTTGCATATTGTCCTGGGGACCATTCAGGCCTGTTCGCATTTGTGTTCCTCACGTGTGCCCCAAAGAATGAGGTGATTTGGTAAAATGCTATGCCCAAGATTACTATCCGAGTGCCGGCGGTGGGGTGGTTCAAATAGCCTCGGCTATCACCTCATTTTGTCCGGTCGTGATGGTCAAGTGGATTAAGGCGTCTTGTACATACCAGTTGCGTTGCTTCTGGGAGTATGGGTTCGAGTCACTTCTGGGGTGTGAGTTTTCAGTTGCATATTGTCCTGGGGACCATTCAGGCTTGTTCGCATTTGTGTTCCTCACGTGTGCCCCAAAGAATGAGGTGATTTGGTAAAATGCTATGCCCAAGATTACTATCCGAGTGCCGGCGGTGGGGTGGTTCAAATAGCCTCGGCTATCACCTCATTTTGTCCGGTCGTGATGGTCAAGTGGATTAAGGCGTCTTGTACATACCAGTTGCGTTGCTTCTGGGAGTATGGGTTCGAGTCACTTCTGGGGTGTGAGTTTTCAGTTGCATATTGTCCTGGGGACCATTCAGGCTTGTTCGCATTTGTGTTCCTCACGTGTGCCCCAAAGAATGAGGTGATTTGGTAAAATGCTATGCCCAAGATTACTATCCGAGTGCCGGCGGTGGGGTGGTTCAAATAGCCTCGGCTATCACCTCATTTTGTCCGGTCGTGATGGTCAAGTGGATTAAGGCGTCTTGTACATACCAGTTGCGTTGCTTCTGGGAGTATGGGTTCGAGTCACTTCTGGGGTGTGAGTTTTCAGTTGCATATTGTCCTGGGGACCATTCAGGCTTGTTCGCATTTGTGTTCCTCACGTGTGCCCCAAAGAATGAGGTGATTTGGTAAAATGCTATGCCCAAGATTACTATCCGAGTGCCGGCGGTGGGGTGGTTCAAATAGCCTCGGCTATCACCTCATTTTGTCCGGTCGTGATGGTCAAGTGGATTAAGGCGTCTTGTACATACCAGTTGCGTTGCTTCTGGGAGTATGGGTTCGAGTCACTTCTGGGGTGTGAGTTTTCAGTTGCATATTGTCCTGGGGACCATTCAGGCTTGTTCGCATTTGTGTTCCTCACGTGTGCCCCAAAGAATGAGGTGATTTGGTAAAATGCTATGCCCAAGATTACTATCCGAGTGCCGGCGGTGGGGTGGTTCAAATAGCCTCGGCTATCACCTCATTTTGTCCGGTCGTGATGGTCAAGTGGATTAAGGCGTCTTGTACATACCAGTTGCGTTGCTTCTGGGAGTATGGGTTCGAGTCACTTCTGGGGTGTGAGTTTTCAGTTGCATATTGTCCTGGGGACCATTCAGGCTTGTTCGCATTTGTGTTCCTCACGTGTGCCCCAAAGAATGAGGTGATTTGGTAAAATGCTATGCCCAAGATTACTATCCGAGTGCCGGCGGTGGGGTGGTTCAAATAGCCTCGGCTATCACCTCATTTTGTCCGGTCGTGATGGTCAAGTGGATTAAGGCGTCTTGTACATACCAGTTGCGTTGCTTCTGGGAGTATGGGTTCGAGTCACTTCTGGGGTGTGAGTTTTCAGTTGCATATTGTCCTGGGGACCATTCAGGCTTGTTCGCATTTGTGTTCCTCACGTGTGCCCCAAAGAATGAGGTGATTTGGTAAAATGCTATGCCCAAGATTACTATCCGAGTGCCGGCGGAGGGGTGGTTCAAATAGCCTCGGCTATCACCTCATTTTGTCCGGTCGTGATGGTCAAGTGGATTAAGGCGTCTTGTACATACCAGTTGCGTTGCTTCTGGGAGTATGGGTTCGAGTCACTTCTGGGGTGTGAGTTTTCAGTTGCATATTGTCCTGGGGACCATTCAGGCTTGTTCGCATTTGTGTTCCTCACAAATGTGTGCCCCAAAGAATGAGGTGATTTGGTAAAATGCTATGCCCAAGATTACTATCCGAGTGCCGGCGGTGGGGTGGTTCAAATAGCCTCGGCTATCACCTCATTTTGTCCGGTCGTGATGGTCAAGTGGATTAAGGCGTCTTGTACATACCAGTTGCGTTGCTTCTGGGAGTATGGGTTCGAGTCACTTCTGGGGTGTGAGTTTTCAGTTGCATATTGTCCTGGGGACCATTCAGGCTTGTTCGCATTTGTGTTCCTCACGTGTGCCCCAAGGAATGAGGTGATTTGGTAAAATGCTATGCCCAAGATTACTATCCGAGTGCCGGCGGTGGGGTGGTTCAAATAGCCTCGGCTATCACCTCATTTTGTCCGGTCGTGATGGTCAAGTGGATTAAGGCGTCTTGTACATACCAGTTGCGTTGCTTCTGGGAGTATGGGTTCGAGTCACTTCTGGGGTGTGAGTTTTCAGTTGCATATTGTCCTGGGGACCATTCAGGCTTGTTCGCATTTGTGTTCCTCACGTGTGCCCCAAAGAATGAGGTGATTTGGTAAAATGCTATGCCCAAGATTACTATCCGAGTGCCGGCGGTGGGGTGGTTCAAATAGCCTCGGCTATCACCTCATTTTGTCCGGTCGTGATGGTCAAGTGGATTAAGGCGTCTTGTACATACCAGTTGCGTTGCTTCTGGGAGTATGGGTTCGAGTCACTTCTGGGGTGTGAGTTTTCAGTTGCATATTGTCCTGGGGACCATTCAGGCTTGTTCGCATTTGTGTTCCTCACGTGTGCCCCAAAGAATGAGGTGATTTGGTAAAATGCTATGCCCAAGATTACTATCCGAGTGCCGGCGGTGGGGTGGTTCAAATAGCCTCGGCTATCACCTCATTTTGTCCGGTCGTGATGGTCAAGTGGATTAAGGCATCTTGTACATACCAGTTGCGTTGCTTCTGGGAGTATGGGTTCGAGTCACTTCTGGGGTGTGAGTTTTCAGTTGCATATTGTCCTGGGGACCATTCAGGCTTGTTCGCATTTGTGTTCCTCACGTGTGCCCCAAAGAATGAGGTGATTTGGTAAAATGCTATGCCCAAGATTACTATCCGAGTGCCGGCGGTGGGGTGGTTCAAATAGCCTCGGCTATCACCTCATTTTGTCCGGTCGTGATGGTCAAGTGGATTAAGGCGTCTTGTACATACCAGTTGCGTTGCTTCTGGGAGTATGGGTTCGAGTCACTTCTGGGGTGTGAGTTTTCAGTTGCATATTGTCCTGGGGACCATTCAGGCTTGTTCGCATTTGTGTTCCTCACGTGTGCCCCAAAGAATGAGGTGATTTGGTAAAATGCTATGCCCAAGATTACTATCCGAGTGCCGGCGGTGGGGTGGTTCAAATAGCCTCGGCTATCACCTCATTTTGTCCGGTCGTGATGGTCAAGTGGATTAAGGCGTCTTGTACATACCAGTTGCGTTGCTTCTGGGAGTATGGGTTCGAGTCACTTCTGGGGTGTGAGTTTTCAGTTGCATATTGTCCTGGGGACCATTCAGGCCTGTTCGCATTTGTGTTCCTCACGTGTGCCCCAAAGAATGAGGTGATTTGGTAAAATGCTATGCCCAAGATTACTATCCGAGTGCCGGCGGTGGGGTGGTTCAAATAGCCTTGGCTATCACCTCATTTTGTCCGGTCGTGATGGTCAAGTGGATTAAGGCGTCTTGTACATACCAGTTGCGTTGCTTCTGGGAGTATGGGTTCGAGTCACTTCTGGGGTGTGAGTTTTCAGTTGCATATTGTCCTGGGGACCATTCAGGCTTGTTCGCATTTGTGTTCCTCACGTGTGCCCCAAAGAATGAGGTGATTTGGTAAAATGCTATGCCCAAGATTACTATCCGAGTGCCGGCGGTGGGGTGGTTCAAATAGCCTCGGCTATCACCTCATTTTGTCCGGTCGTGATGGTCAAGTGGATTAAGGCGTCTTGTACATACCAGTTGCGTTGCTTCTGGGAGTATGGGTTCGAGTCACTTCTGGGGTGTGAGTTTTCAGTTGCATATTGTCCTGGGGACCATTCAGGCTTGTTCGCATTTGTGTTCCTCACGTGTGCCCCAAAGAATGAGGTGATTTGGTAAAATGCTATGCCCAAGATTACTATCCGAGTGCCGGCGGTGGGGTGGTTCAAATAGCCTCGGCTATCACCTCATTTTGTCCGGTCGTGATGGTCAAGTGGATTAAGGCGTCTTGTACATACCAGTTGCGTTGCTTCTGGGAGTATGGGTTCGAGTCACTTCTGGGGTGTGAGTTTTCAGTTGCATATTGTCCTGGGGACCATTCAGGCTTGTTCGCATTTGTGTTCCTCACGTGTGCCCCAAAGAATGAGGTGATTTGGTAAAATGCTATGCCCAAGATTACTATCCGAGTGCCGGCGGTGGGGTGGTTCAAATAGCCTCGGCTATCACCTCATTTTGTCCGGTCGTGATGGTCAAGTGGATTAAGGCGTCTTGTACATACCAGTTGCGTTGCTTCTGGGAGTATGGGTTCGAGTCACTTCTGGGGTGTGAGTTTTCAGTTGCATATTGTCCTGGGGACCATTCAGGCTTGTTCACATTTGTGTTCCTCACGTGTGCCCCAAAGAATGAGGTGATTTGGTAAAATGCTATGCCCAAGATTACTATCCGAGTGCCGGCGGTGGGGTGGTTCAAATAGCCTCGGCTATCACCTCATTTTGTCCGGTCGTGATGGTCAAGTGGATTAAGGCGTCTTGTACATACCAGTTGCGTTGCTTCTGGGAGTATGGGTTCGAGTCACTTCTGGGGTGTGAGTTTTCAGTTGCATATTGTCCTGGGGACCATTCAGGCTTGTTCGCATTTGTGTTCCTCACGTGTGCCCCAAAGAATGAGGTGATTTGGTAAAATGCTATGCCCAAGATTACTATCCGAGTGCCGGCGGTGGGGTGGTTCAAATAGCCTCGGCTATCACCTCATTTTGTCCGGTCGTGATGGTCAAGTGGATTAAGGCGTCTTGTACATACCAGTTGCGTTGCTTCTGGGAGTATGGGTTCGAGTCACTTCTGGGGTGTGAGTTTTCAGTTGCATATTGTCCTGGGGACCATTCAGGCTTGTTCGCATTTGTGTTCCTCACGTGTGCCCCAAAGAATGAGGTGATTTGGTAAAATGCTATGCCCAAGATTACTATCCGAGTGCCGGCGGTGGGGTGGTTCAAATAGCCTCGGCTATCACCTCATTTTGTCCGGTCGTGATGGTCAAGTGGATTAAGGCGTCTTGTACATACCAGTTGCGTTGCTTCTGGGAGTATGGGTTCGAGTCACTTCTGGGGTGTGAGTTTTCAGTTGCATATTGTCCTGGGGACCATTCAGGCTTGTTCGCATTTGTGTTCCTCACGTGTGCCCCAAAGAATGAGGTGATTTGGTAAAATGCTATGCCCAAGATTACTATCCGAGTGCCGGCGGTGGGGTGGTTCAAATAGCCTCGGCTATCACCTCATTTTGTCCGGTCGTGATGGTCAAGTGGATTAAGGCGTCTTGTACATACCAGTTGCGTTGCTTCTGGGAGTATGGGTTCGAGTCACTTCTGGGGTGTGAGTTTTCAGTTGCATATTGTCCTGGGGACCATTCAGGCTTGTTCGCATTTGTGTTCCTCACGTGTGCCCCAAAGAATGAGGTGATTTGGTAAAATGCTATGCCCAAGATTACTATCCGAGTGCCGGCGGTGGGGTGGTTCAAATAGCCTCGGCTATCACCTCATTTTGTCCGGTCGTGATGGTCAAGTGGATTAAGGCGTCTTGTACATACCAGTTGCGTTGCTTCTGGGAGTATGGGTTCGAGTCACTTCTGGGGTGTGAGTTTTCAGTTGCATATTGTCCTGGGGACCATTCAGGCTTGTTCGCATATATATATATATATATATATATATATATATATATATATATATATATATATATATATATATATATATATATATATATATATATATATATATATAAAACAAAGTGAAGCCCACAAAGCCCTATGAGCCAGAGGAAGTATATGGCAGGGGGCTTGGAGCACGTACTGAAGAGTTCGGCCAGTTCTTGTCTGGAATGTTTAAGAAATTACTAGTCAAGCAGAGTACCGGGGTCGTAGAGGGTTCCAAGTGTTGTGGTGGTTTTTAAGAACGATGGATGTTTCTCGATCCAACTATTCTAACGCCTGTTGTAAGACAATTAAATGGCCACTGCCTTTTGAACGAAAGGCGGTGGAGTTTCTGATGGGGAAGGAAGAGACATTTGCGCATCGCGTTCCGCAAGGCGCGGTGCGGCCAGCCTGGGTGGCATAAAAAGCGCGAGAAGTCAGGTCTCGCTCTCACTCCCTCTCCCGACCCGTCCACGATCCACGAAGCGGATCCTCATTCACTATGGACACTTAACTTTACCTTTGCTTTTGTCTACTTGTGTATGTGACGGTTGCCGGTGCGGCAGCTGGGTCTCCCTGCCTGTTTATTTCCCGTTAGACCTGCCGATGCTTACTTTTTCATTTTCCGCAGTGGCGAGAAGCCGGATCACGCAGTAACTGCAACACGGAAGAGGGTCGGGCGGCATCGTGCGAGGACAACAGCGCAGTGGTGTGAGGACGCAGCCGGCCTGGGCCAGGACGAAACCCGCCCGCTTCGCCTCCCCCTCCTCGGGGGCCTCCTCGGGCGGCTCTGATGTGGACGGCGACCACACTTCCCAGAGGCCCCCTGCTGGCAAAGCGGCGGGTGGCACAGCGTCGCAGCCTCCACCTCTTTCGGACGACGCTGCAGGCGCCCATCGCGCAGGCTCGGGGGCCCTCTCATGTCACAAGCCTTCTGGGCATGGGAACCACCGAGGTCGACCCTGCCGCGGCTGCTACAGCCGCCCTGCCCCCCACCTTCACCGACCGTCGCCCACGGGCCAGGGCCAGGGGGCATAAGTCGAGGCGACGTGCGAGCTCCTCCAGTCTGTCCTCCTTCCTTCCTAGTTCGGTAGCGTAGTTGCTCTGCCACCGTGAGGTTTCCCTCGCGGCCAGCGGGCACTCGCCCTTCGGGGGGGGGGGGGTCCGGCCTGCTGGCCTGCGGGGTGGGGGTGCAGCGCCCGTCCCCAAGTGTTCCGCTGTCCGCAGCTACTACTTTGACTTTACAGCCATTCTACTAGTAAGCCCTACCTTATGTCAGGTAATTCCTTCTTCCTTGGCGGCTCGGCCTCTGGCCTGGGGTTATTTTCTTCTCCAAATACATATCAGGCTTTCCCAGTCACTATGTATTTTTCCGCCGCCTGATTATTCTCCAGCTAGGGTTTCCCTTATGTTGTTCACTTTGGTGTCCTGTTATACTTAGAATTAGATTTGTTCCATTCGCCTCACTGCTAATTCTAGACAATAGGACATTAGGTTTCTGCAGAGTTTGTTACTAGGCTATAAGATTACGTTATTTTACTACGGGTGTACAATTTAAGATGTTTCGTGTACTTTGAGTTAGCCACGGCTATGTTATACATTTGTTAAGACCTACTTAGAAGCCTGTTTTACTTCTGCAGAATTATTTATCCTGTAATAAATTTTACGCCCCCATGTGTTGGTGTCTTCCTTCCCCTGACCAGAAAATTACTTAAACAGGTAATCGTAAAAGCCAATCATTTTCATGCTGAAAACATAGATGAATGCAGGATTCACAACATGACTTTACTAAGGAGTGCTCATGTTTAACAAATTTACTTTTATTAATTTTCAGTACATTTTATACGGTTGAAGACGGGGAGTTTTGAGATGAGTTCTTGACTTGAGGAAGGTATCTGATCCTGCGCCTCATGATACTCATTACAAGGTTAGAAACAAATGGCATTAGATGAGTGGGAGGTTATCTTAAGTTGGCTTAGAGCTTGGTTATTTCAGAGCAGATTATATTTAGATTACTAAGATTTATTCCTTGAAGCGTTAACAACAAGACCTATAACACTACACTGTGGCCTTATCGTGTCCTTGCTTGTCTCTCCTTTAGATTATGCTGTTCAGTTTTGATCTTTGAACTAAATAACTGACATAAATTTGATTGAACGCCAAGGACGTCGGAGTTATTCTTAGGAGTTAGAAAGCTTCCTTATGAAGTGAGAGAAAACATATATTTTTATCCTTTTGATAGACAAAAAAAATAATGATATAAAGGTAAAGAGTGACAACATTAAAGTATGAGAGTGAATGAAACGGTGTAACAAATAAATAAATAAATAATAAATAAATATGTTTATTCAGGTAAGGTACATACATACATACAAGTGATGTTACATTAATGGATTGATATATAGATAGAGCTAGTACATACAATGCCTAAAGCCACTATTACGCAATGCGTTTCGGGCAAGAAAAACATTAATATCTAGAACTTAATACTAATTGAGCATAAAGAATAAAAAGTGTTGAGAACAAATACAAATAAAGATAAAAAAAAAAGGGGGGGGAACATGACTGAAAAAGCAGCACAAATACAATAGGTTGACAAACAGTGTTGATTAAACAAAAAAAAAAAATTACAGACATGGGTTGACAATAGAGGAGTGAGGTAGGTTACAGGGAATTTATTAGGTTGTGTTTAGTTTTTATCTTAAACTGGTTGAGAGAGGTACAATCTTTAACATGGTTGGGAAGGTCATTCCACATTCTGGGTCCCTTGATTTGTAGAGCATTTCTAGTTTGATTAAGTCGTACTCTAGGAATATCAAAACTGTATTTATTTCTGGTGTGGTGCTCATGGGTTCTGTTACAACCTTCAATGAAGCTTTTGAGATCAGGATTGGCATTACAGTTCAGCGTTTTATATATGTATAATACACAAGAGAGAATGTGCAGTGACTTAATATCTAACATATTCAGAGATTTGAGTAAGGGTACCGAGTGATGTCTGGGGCCAGAGTTGGTTATTGTCCTAATAGCAGCTTTGTGTTGGGTAATAAGAGGACGTAAATGATTTTGGGTAGTAGAACCCCAAGCACAAATACCATAGTTGAGGTATGGATAGATGAGGGAGTAATAGAGAGTAACCAGGGCAGGTTGGGGTACATAATATCTGATCTTAGAAAGAATGCCAACAGTTTTCGAAACTTTTTTTGATATATTTAGAATGTGACCCTGGAAATTCAGCTTGTGGTCGATGAGAACGCCAAGGAATTTGCCATCTAATTTGTTACAAATTTGGGTATTGTTTATTTTGAGATTTATCTGATTAGAGGATTTATTGCCAAACAGAATATAAAACGTTTTGTCAATGTTAAGGGTGAGTTTGTTGGCAGTTAGCCAAAGATGGACTTTCTCTAGCTCAGTATTTACTGTGGCATTTAGAGCAAGGGGGTCAGGACTGGAGTAAATGAAGGTTGTGTCGTCAGCAAATAGAATTGGTTTGAGGTGTTGGGAGGCATTTGGAAGGTCATTAATGTAGATGAGAAAGAGGAGAGGGCCAAGCATGCTGCCCTGAGGAACACCAATGTTGATGGGTAGGGTGGGAGAAATTGTATTATTCACAGAAACATACTGGAGCCTGTCAGTAAGATAAGATTTGAGGTATTGCAGGGAGGGTCCTCTGACTCCATAATGATGTAATTTAAGAAGAAGGTTTTGATGGTTGACAGTGTCAAAAGCCTTACGCAGGTCCACAAATAACCCAACAGGAAACTCCTTTTTATCAAGAGCTGCGTGAATTAAGTTAATCATACTAATAAGTTCATCGTTAGTGCTTTTTTTGGGTCTGAAGCCATATTGACAAGAGCTAAGTATATTGTGTTTGGCTAGAAAAGAGTAAAGCTGCTTGTAGATTAGCTTTTCGAATATTTTTGACAAGTTAGGCAGGATTGATATAGGTCTGTAGTTGTTAACATCTGTGAGATCACCACATTTGTGGACAGGGGTTACTCTTGCTTTTTTAGAATGTCAGGAAAGGTTTGGAGTTCAAGTGACTTGTTGAAGAGCAATGCAATAGCAGGGGCTAGAGATCTGGAGGCTTTTTTGTAAATTAAAGTTGGTATCTCCTCGAGGGCACTAGACTTGGTTTTAAGGGAAAGGATTATTTCATTGACATCAGTGGAACTAGTAGGCTTTAGGTACAGAGACTGTGGATAGTTACCTGTAAGATAGTCCTTAAGGTCATACAACACAAAGGTCATACAACACACAGCAGAATACGAAACAATGTATTGAACCGGGATAAGTTGAACACTGCAAATTTTGCTCTCATAATGTTAAGTAATGAGACTGCAATTTGCCGTAATCTGATGACATGAGGCCAAATTAAAAGCGCTCAATGGGATAGGAAATTGTCTCTCGTTATATTACACTGTTTTTTTTATTTGAAACTTGACGAATAGTCATACTCTCAATCTCTCTATATATCTCTATATTACTACGGGCTCACCGTAGCCCGTGCTACTTGGAACTTTTTGTTCCAGGTAGCGAATCATAAACAACAACATCATCTCTCTCTCTCTCTCCCTCTTTCTCTTTCTCTCTCTCTCTCCCTCTTTCTCTTTCTCTCTCTCTCTCTCTCTCTCTCTCTCTCTCTCTCTCTCTCTTTCCTTTTTAACAAATATTTCATAGTTTTTCTCAGGTGGGTAGGGTGGTGAGCAACCCGGGCTCATAAAAATAACGTCACTTTTCGCTCGTATGCGCGCTATGGCCAAATTTGGACGTAATTTGAAATGAAATCGACTCACAAAAGTGACGTACTGTCCTGTTTTCTGTTTGAGTCGTCCGGCTTACTCGGTAAGGTTAGAAGAGGAAACTTTCAATTAATGTTTTTCATAACGTTTTGAAACTTTATGAGAATTTCCTGCCCACCTAACCTATCAGAGGACCCTTAACTTACTGTTGTTGAAAAAATAAATCCCAAATTTATTTTTATTTTCAAATTACGTCCACTTTCGGCCATACGGGTAAACGGCCAAAAGCGACGTTCTTTTTAAGAGGACAGGTTGTTCGATGATGTGTAACGGGCAGCACAAGGAGCCGGAAGCCCCAGCACGTTTTGCACAAGGAGCCGGAAGCCCCACCACGGGCTGCACAAGGAGCCGGAAGCCCCCATCACCCGGCTACAATCCGCCTGCCACCAACGACCAGCCTACTGCCACCACTTGCTTACTTTTTTAAATGCTTGTCTCAATACTACTTCTAAATGTCTTCATCGCTAATGAAACAAAACTTCTCTCACTTGTAACATTGCTGCGGGCTCTGAGCTGTTCCGTCAGTTACTTAAACCACTTTAACCCTTAACTCTTTGTCTGTTACATTAACTCGCTTAACTCACTTAGAAACTTTGATCATATCTCCCGTGTTCTGTCTCTTTCTGACCAGTAGAAATTGGAACTCTCCAGTGAGTCAAAAGAACATAAGAATACAAGAACATGCAACAGTCACCATTGGCCCATATGAGGCAGCTACTCTTTATGTCCACAAAAACTCGTTCAAAAATATGTGTAACCTGCGCTTGCAACAATCTTCCAATCTCACGTTTCAAATGTTTGTCCGGGTCCTTCTTCAACATTAACATTTCCAATGTATCAGTTGTTTCATGTTCCATTTTGTATAGATAATTTAAAAGAATTCAAACCCTATAGCTCTAGTTGGAGAATAAGGCAAAGAGTGAAAGACTATGGAAGTACATGAAGTGTTTAATCATGATAATGACACGAAGTGTAAACTATGTGGTATGTTAAGGTCTCACACCCTTGTCCATTATGTTCTTGATTGTTCGTTGATTAATGTATATAGAAACACTGAGATAAGGACTGTTCCTGAACAAATAGCCTGGATGTGTCACAAAGGAAAGGTTGATGATATTAAATAAATAAATAAATATGTTTATTCAGGTAAGGTACATACATACATACAAGTGATGTTACATTAATGGATTGATATATAGATAGAGCTAGTACATACAATGCCTAAAGCCACTATTACGCAATGCGTTTCGGGCAAGAAAAACATTAATATCTAGAACTTAATACTAATTGAGCATAAAGAATAAAAAGTGTTGAGAACAAATACAAATAAAGATAAAAAAAAGGGGGGAACATGACTGAAAAAGCAGCACAAATACAATATATCATATATCATATATATATATATATATATATATATATATATATATATATATATATATATATATATATATATATATATATATATATATATATATATATATATATATATATATATATATATATATATATATATATATATATATATATATATATATATATATATATATATATATCCCTGACAGATGAGTGGACAGAGCGTCGGATTCGTAGTCCTGAGGTTCCGGGTTCGATCCCCGGTGGAGGCGGAGACAAATAGGCAAAAAATTTCTTTCACCCTGATGCCCCTGATACCTAGCAGTAAATAGGTTCCTGGGAGTTAGACAGCTGCTACGGGATACTTCCTGGGGGTGTATAAAAAAAAGGAGGCCTGGTCGAGGACCAGGCCGCGGGGACGCTAAGCCCAGAAATCATCTCAAGATAATATACTATAGGTGCAGCAAGCACATGAGGCTAAAACTGCCGCCCAATTGACTGGGTGTGGAGCAGGATTAGTAACTAACTTTTTTATCTTTATTAATTACATAACATATACAAAGAAAATACAAGCAATCAAAATACCCTCAAATCCACAGAACAGAACGAAATACATTTTCTATATACATTCCCACCCCTCCCTCTCCTTTCCCCTTTCCCCCTTGCCCCTTCCCCTATTCCTTCCATCCTCTCCCTTCCCCTATTCCTTCCTTCCTCTCCCTTCCCCTATTCCTTCCTTTCTCTCCCTTCCCCTATTCCTTCCTTCCTTCCTCTCCCTTCCCCTATTCCTTCCTTTCTCTCCCTTCCCCTATTCCTTCCTTCCTCTCGATTCCCCTATTCCTTCCTTTCTCTCCCTTCCCCTATTCCTTCCTTCCTTTCTCTCCCTTCCCCTATTCCTTCCTTCCTTCCTCTACCTTCCCCTATTCCTTCCTTTCTCTCCCTTCCCCTATTCCTTCCTTCCTTCCTCTCCCTTCCCCTATTCCTTCCTTCCTCTCCCTTCCCCTATTCCTTCATTTCCTCTCCCTTCCCCTCCCTACCCAGTCCTTGGCAGGTTTAGACATTGGACAAGGGCAATTAATCTTACTCAAGGGTCACACTTGGTTGTTGGGCGGTCTGTCACCTTGCGACAGAGTAGTCCCTCTCACTTTCCCCTCTAATCCAGCCCTGTCCAGCCCTGTCCTTCCCTCTTTCTCCCCTCTCCTTTCCTCCCTCCAAACTCCCTTCACTACACCCGTGACGGGTGGAGCAAATCCATCAGCCCAAGAAAAAAAACTTGATGGCTCCTACGTTACCTTCTTAGCCTAAATGGGGTCGGAGCTTCCTAGAGTAGTGCCTGGCACTCATTGGCTGGACTCAAGGGCCCAGAGCCTGGGTTTGAAATGATTGGCTGCAGGATCAGGGTACGGAGCCTTATGGGTTTTCCTGCGAGTTGGAAGAACATTTTTTAGTTAGTGTGATCTGGGATGTGGGAAGCGGTGTTAACATCAGGACAGGGATCGAACAACATCTGGCTGGAGATTCCAGAGAGAAGGTAATGTGCTACATTTGAGTTTATGCAATTGTCAGAGAAGCCGTGACACTATTGATTGCATGCTTGTGTCTTCAGTGGGCATCATTGTTCAGTTAGTTCACTTGTCAGCCCGAAGTGTCAGCAGGATGGAGCCTGCTGTCATTTCTCGAGGGGCTGTTGAATAGCTGTGTTGCAATTGCCACTGGATGGACAATAACGTAACCACTCGCTGTGGTGTAACTTAGTCTGTGATATTTTTTTGATTTGCAATATTGCGTCATCAGTGGGCACACCTGTGTTCAGGTTAGTTCAGTATGCAGCCGCACAGCAAGGGTTGCTATTTAGCTGTTTGTTATCGTGCCACTGGATGGACATTAACGTAACGTAAACTCGGTAATGTAGTAGTTAGTCTCTTGTTGTTAATAAATTGTTATGTTATAGAAAACGGTCTTTGATGTCAACCCTTCAACCATTCTTTTCCACCCATGTTTCTGCATATTACGATTAAATGTTGATGTGATCTTGATATGACGGCTGTTCTTGGGAATTCGAATTCCAATTCATAGCGCCACATCAAATATAAATATTTGATTGTGAGAACCCGTCGGTTACCCTTTATTAGTTTTAACGTCCTTTTTAACTAGGAGGAACCAGCGGCCTATTGTGGACAGGTTTTCACCCCTAGTGGTGGAGGCCTGGCGGTTTGCTCCCGCTTTTCCTTTTTCTATTGGACTCATGCTTAACTGCCGCGAGCAGCCTTTAAACTTGTAGTCCACCTCCTAAGGGAGGTAGGCGTAGAAAAAAATCTCACAGTCGGAGATATATTTTCACGAAGTGAGGGGTTGTGTTGCGGTGTTAAGTGGACTTGCTAGTTGAAAGTGTATGGTATATACCAGGAGCAACACCACAAACATACTTTGGTGTTGGTCTCGGACGATACCCAGTTGGTAGGGGCGATTGTAGGATTACACCTCGAAGGTGGAACTCCAGCTGACCCCACGGGAGGCCAGGTGAACCTCTCAGTTGGACCAGTTGACGCATCAGGTGGACCAGGGAACGCTCAGGTTGGGGCGACTAGTCTGGTTTCCCTGGGGGTCGGCGTCCCTGGATGTCAGTAGGACGTCGACAGCGAGCTCTCACTCAGGAGATGACACGATCGTTAGTCCATCCACAAGGAGTAATCGGGTTGCGGGTTTTACCAACAGAACATCCATCCCGGTCCAACAAGGGACACAGGGGACGACACCGTTGCTGGACCTCCAGCACAGGCTGCCCCTAGTCAAATGACTACGTGGCAACCACAACACCCACCATACCAGGGGCAGATACGACAACAACAACAACCAGCCCAACAGGTACAGGCACCGCAGTCATACTTTCAACCTCCACCACCACATCGTCAACCACAACCACTCTGTCAACCACCACATTAACCACAACCATAACATCAAACACTACCATATCCACACTGTCAACCACACCACCACAACTTCAACCACTACAACAACCACAATATCAACCACAACAGAAATTACAACCACAACATCAACCACCACAATCACAACATCAACTACCACTAGATCCACACTATCAACTACCACCACAACAACCACCACCAAAACATCAACCACCACACCAACCACAACCACTCTAACACAGTGCACAGTTACAAACCCATTAAGATTTCAACTTAGATTCAACAGAGCAGAAGAAGTTGTTAAACACATGGGACAAAATCTTACTGAAGCGACCATACGAGTCATAAATACTCATACTCCGCCCAAGTAAAACAGAAACAAGCAACACTTAGTGGGCCAGCCAGAGGCTTAGGGCCCGCGCAGGAATATCCCTGCAAAAAAAAAAAACACAACCATACTATCAACCATCACAACAGCCACAACCAATACCACACTATTAGCCACCACCACAACACCAACCACCACACCACCCACAACCACGACCACAATCACACTATCAACCACCATCACAACAACCGTATCAAATGCAACCACAACCCCTACCATATCAGGGTCAGGTACCACAGCAACCCTCTCCACCACAACCATATCAACCACAGCAGTGCCCCCCACACCCACAGCAGCAACTACTGCCTACGAGAAGGGTTCCCCCTTTTCTATCCCCTCCCCAGGTGTATCCCTTTACCAAACTGTTAGTCAACATCTATCCCAATTGCAATCCCATCTCTCCCCCTACCAACCTTACCCACATCCCTTGACACCTCAACCCTACCCCCAAACCTTCCCACCTCCTTCCCCCACATATTCTCCCTGCCCCCCTCTCCCCTGCTCAGTCTTTCCCCCCAACACTACTAGCTCTTCGTCTTACAGATCGTGAGTCGCGGCGTTACTCCCTAAGCTAACTTTGCCTTGGTTGGTTTGTTCCGAGCTTCCATCCAATAAGGTGGAACGAAACCGTTGTGTACTCACCTAATTGTACTCACATAATTATGCTTGCAGAGGTTGAGCTCTGGCTCTTTGGTCCCGTCTCTCAACCGTCAATCAACAGGTGTACAGGTTCCTGAGCCTATTGGGCTCTATCATATCTACACTTGAAACTGTGTATGGAGTCAGCCTCCACCACATCACTTCCTAATGCATTCCATTTGTCAACCACTCTGACACTAAAAAAGTTCTTTCTAATATCTCTGTGGCTCATTTGAGCACTCAGTTTCCACCTGTGTCCCCTTGTGCGTGTGCCCCTTGTGTTAAATAGCCTGTCTTTATCTACCCTGTCAATTCCTCTGAGAATCTTGTACGTGGTGATCATATCCCCCCTAACTCTTCTGTCTTTTAGCGACGTGAGGTTTAATTCCCGTAGTCTCTCCTCGTAGCTCATACCTCTCAGCCCGAGTACTAGTCTGGTGGCAAACCTTTGAACTTTTTCCAGTTTAGTCTTATGCTTGACTAGATATGGACTCCATGCTGGGGCTGCATACTCCAGGATTGGTCTGACATAGGTGGTTATCTTGAAGTTATCTTGAAATGATTTCGGGGCTTTAGTGTCCCCGCGGCCCGGTCCTCGACCAGGCCTCCACCCCCAGGAAGCAGCCCGTGACAGCTGACTAACACCCAGGTACCTATTTTACTGCTAGGTAACAGGGGCATAGGGTGAAAGAAACTCTGCCCATTGTTTCTCGCCGACGCCTGGAATCGAACCCAGGTCCACAGGATCATAACTCCAGCGTGCTGTCCGCTCGGCCGACCGGCTCCCTTGGTATACAAGGGTATACCTTGGTATACCCTTGTATACCAAGGGTATACCCTTGGTATACAAGAGTATACCGGTATACCGGTATAGAACTATACCGGTATACTGGGATACCGGATATACCGCGAGGTATATCGGAACTTGGTATACAAAGTTCTGAATGATTCCTTGCACAAGTGTCTAAATGCCGTTCTTATGTTAGCCAACGTGGCAAATGCTGCTGATGTTATCCTCTTGATATGGGCTTCAGGGGACAGGTCTGGCGTGATATCAACCCCCAGGTCTTTCTCTCTCTCTGACTCTTGAAGAATTTCATCTCCCAAATGATACCTTGCAACTGGCCTTGCCAGTTGCCAGCCTTGCCAGCCAGATACCAACTTGCAACTGTGTGGAGAAATGGCAGTGGCAGATTGTTTCTGTGTTTCAGCCCTCAAACTACCCCCAGATGATGTAGACCACCACCCACAGGCAGCTAAGTATATGGAGTCCAAGCATGTCATAGCACATTCAAAGTAACCAACCCAAATCAACTCATTCCATCTCAAACAAAATTCAAAACAATCATCTCTGGCTGTGAGTATCAGTGCTTGCTGCCCGACCCTGCCCGCCTACGCGCTGCCTGGCGCAAGTTTCAGCCACAACATATACCCCAGTCCATTCTCAACCAATCATATCTCCTAAAAACAAGACTGTGCAGGGAAATAAGAGCAACAAAGCCCCTAACAAGGCATCCATCCCGACCAACACTGACAGCCTTCGTGTTTCTCCATCGGGAAGCTCTGGGGCCCGCGGCGGCAGTGCTACTCTCCCCTCTACCCCATCACTGAGCCAGGGAGCTGTGTGGAAGGGTCCTACCATTAAAGGTAATCTTCACAACCCGGAGGGGTTGACGGCGACTAACACGAGGGGGACGAGTAAACGTGTCCACCTGGAGAATAGAATGGCCCTGGGCAGCAAGGATATGTCGAATATCGTCGTGGCAGTCGCGCCGGTCCCGAATACCGGTCGCAACATGGGGCGGGAGCAGAATAGTGCCAACACTGGCATTCAACTGAGCGTTCTTCGAGACCCGAACAGGGGTCTCGCCAAGGCAGGATAAGGCAGCCAAGCGGGAAGCAGCATCCTGAGAAGGAGCAGCAACGACACGTGTACCGAGACGAGTGGGGGTGAAAGTAATATAGGCATCCACGGAATCAACGAGATGTCGATGGAGGGAGAAATCGTCAGGAGGCGCAGAATCAAGAGGGAGGAGATCAAAATATTTGGCCCACGAAGCGGGACCAAACAAAGCTTGATAGGTAGCAGAACTGGAAGGAATCGAGCGAGGGTGGCCGTGACGAGGACGGCGGTGAGAACCCCCAGAGAGAGAGGGGTTAAAAGGCGCAGTAGTTACAACTAGAGAAGGAGCCGCGCCAGGGGACGAGGTAGTCACCACTGGGGGCTTGGGGCTCGACCCAACCACAGAGGAGGGAGGGGAGCCAGGGGAAGGAGTCAGAGAGGCCAAAGGAGGAGCAAAGTCGGGGCCCAATGCAGCGGAGGCTACAGAGCCCGGTCTTCCAACACGGACTGACTCGGGGGCTTGGTCGCCCACCCCACGAGCCTGAGAAGGTAAACCAGAAACAGCCGAAACAGGGGTCATCATCATTACGAAAAGAAAAATTCATTCACGAATGTGCCCCCACACCCACCATGGAGCCACAATTAGAGGCAGGACACCCAACAAGAAGCTATCGCCGATCTTGCCGGGGCCTCCTAGGGGTGCGTCGTGAGTATACGCCCCACAAACGCCACCTTAAGAAACCGACAGTTCGTCGAGATCGGGTTCAGTGATGATAGGGGGATTGACAATAAAAGGTTCCCCTCGCTCTCGACGTCGGGTACTACAGTTCTACGGGTGCAAGAGTATGCCTCCTCAAGCACCCGGGCGTCAAAATAGAAGAAGTCCAAGGGAAGAACCAGAACAAGCAAAAGGTCGGCAGGAAACGGCAAGCAGATAGGAGAAGAGGGGGGTGAAAAACGAAACAGAAGGAAAAGGAAAAGGTGCCCAGCAGAATTGGAGAGGACGGCAGCAGGAGCACAAGGCTAGAAAAGGACAGAGGACTGTCCCGAGGAGCATCACACTCCGGCAGCCGCCCACTAAGCCCCCACACGACAACAACGAGCTGAGCGGAGAGGGGGTCAACACGGAGGTAAGAGACATGGGGCGACCAAGACAAACGAGTGTCAAAGAATAACCCCAAAAGCTTCGCCGAATCTTTGTACTCAAGGGGATGACCATAAAGTGACAAAGAGGGACGAAGAACGACCCGCTTCCAAGTAAAAGTCATGGCACAAGTCTTAGTACTAGAGAACTTGAAGCCATAATTGGTGGCCCAAGATGACACGGCATCAATCAAGTTGAAGCCTCCGTTGAAGGAGAGGCGAATCATCACCCCGACAGCAAAGAGTAAGATCGTCAACATAAAGAGCAGAGAAGATGCCAGAAGGAAGGGAGGAAAGAAGACCATTGAGGGCAACCAGAAAAAGAGTAGTACTCAGAACACTACCTTGGGGCACACCTTCATACCTGCCGAAAAGAGGCAGAGAGAGTGGCACCAAGCCTGACTCGAAAGGTACGACAAGAGAGATAGCTTTGAAGGAAGAGAAGGAGATTACCACGAAGGCCAAAAGAACGAAGTTAGGAAAGAATATGGTATCTCCAAGTCGTGTCATAAGCCTTTTCCTGGTCAAAAAGGACAGCAACAACGGAGGTCTTCGCAGCAAAAGCAGTACGAATATAGACCTCCAAGTTCACCAGGACATCAGTCGTGCTGCGGCACTTGCGAAAACCAAATTGAGAAGGAGAGAGGTGGCGATGGTGTTCCAAGAACCACATCAGACGGACATTTACCATACGCTCAAAGAGTTTGCAGACACAACTTGTGAGAGCAATAGGGCGGAAGTCCTTAGGGGACGTACCGAGAGACCCTGGCTTCCGAATAGGGAGTACAATGGCATCGAGCAAGTCCTCAGGGATGGACGACAACTCCCAGACCTGGTTATACAGACTCAGTAAATACTGAGACGTGCACAGAGGGAGATGGCGAAGCATCTCATAATGAACGTCATCCGAGCCCGCTGCCGTAGATCCGCAGAGGGCCAGGGCAGACTGAAGTTCAGAAAGAGAGAAAGGATCGTTATAGGGAAGGCGGAGATGAATGCGGAAATCTAAAGGATAAGATTCAAGAACAGGCTTACGAAGAAGGAAGGATTGAGGAATCTGAGAACCAGAGCTAACAGAAGAAAAGTGGGAACCCAGTTCGGTCGTGACCTGCACTGGATCCGCCACAAGAGTACCACGAAGTTGGAGAACCGGCGAGACATCCGGAACGAACTTGCCTGCAATCTTGCGGATCTTCTTCCAGATCTGCGGCAGAGGAGTATCGGACGTAATGGTGGAAACATAAGATTTCCAACTCTCACGTTTAGCTGTACGGATGGTCCTATGGGCCACCGCACTTGCCTTCCAAAACAAAATAAAAGAATCAGCCGTCTGCCGGCGGCGGTGTTTCTTCCAGGCTGCACGCTTACAGCGGACAGCCCGAGCACAGTCCGCATTCCACCAGTGAACGCACTTCCGTGTGCCCCGGGAGGAAGAGCGAGCAATGGAGTGGAGGGCAGCATTGAAGACAGTGTCATAAAAAAAAAGGAGGGCGCAAGGAAGAGGCAGAGAGGAGAGGTCAGAGAGAGTAGCACGGAGGGTGAATAGGCACCAGTCAGCCTTGGTAAACTGCCACCTAGGGAAGGAGAGGGGAGGATGGAAAGAGAAAAAGGAAACGAGGATGGGGAAATGATCACTGTTATGGAGGTCATCAAGAACCTGCCACGTGAAATCTAAGTAAAGGGACGACGAGCAGAGAGAAAGATCAAGACAGGAAAGGGTGCAAGTTCGAGAGTCCACATGAGTGGGCTCACCAGAATTCAGAAGAGATAGAGAAGAAGCGAGGACGAACGGTTCGAGAAGACGGCCTCGGGTGTTTGTCAGAACATCACCCCAGAGGGAATGTCGACAGTTGAAATCACCCAAAAGGAGCACCGGCTCCGGCAAGGAGTCCAGGAGGTGCTTAAGATCAGGAAGGGAAAGCGGGACATTTCTGGGGAGATAAATGGAACAGACTGTATACCATTTACCCACAAAAACACGGGCAGAAGTAGGGGGACGAAGGGAATATCAGATCGAATTAAGAGAGCAGTAGAGTTACAGGCCCCAGCAAGAGCTGGTGTGGGGGGGGGGAGAGAAAGAAAGGAATAACCACGAAAGTGATCAGGATGAGCATCAAGCATGGGTTCCTGGAGACAAACACAAAGCGGTGAAAACTGTGTAATTAGAAGTTGGAGTTCGTGGAAGTTGGCATAAAATCCATGAATATTCCACTGAAGAATAGACATTACCAAAGAGAAAGGACAGTAACAGAGAACAAAAAAGAAATAAAGGTATAGAAGAACACAGTTTATTAAAGAATCTCAGGATCAGGGTCAGGATCAGGGTCAGGATCAGGAGCAGGGTCAGCAAAATCAGGGTTAGGGGGCATGGGTAAACTTAGTAAGGATAGAGGGAAGGGAGCAAGAGGACAGACCAGAGGCGGACTGATGGGGTCCGGAGGGGGAGGAGACAACTGAGAGGGGCAGGCAAGGACAGCTGGAGGAGGAGGGGCAGAAGGCATGGAGTGCACCTCAGCAAGGGCAGCAACCGAGAGGGAATCAGGGGCGAAAGAAACCTCCATATCTGGGACAGGGAGTTCGACCACTGAAATTGGAGGGGATGTAGTGACAGTCAGAGGGAGGGGGTGAGGAAGAGAGCGAAGCCTTCTTATCCGCTGGAGAGGAGCCAGGCTTACGTTTCTGACTCGAAGAGACAGGCGTTCCAGTAACAACGTACCGGGCGACAGACTCAATGGTCTCAGCAGGAGAAGAGGAGCGGGAGCGAATAACACAAAGATTGCTGGGAGGATAATGGATATCAGCCTGGACAGACAGGTGGCATGGAGGGTCAAGAGACTGGGGGGAGGGTCGGGAAGAAAGAGTGGGGGGAGATGGGGAAGAAGACAAAAGAGATATGGTGGACTGGGTAGGAAGGGTGGAAACCCCAGATGGAGAACCAGGAGGGAGACCATCTGGGACAGGAGGCAAAGGAATAGGGGAGGAGGTGGTGGGTGTGGTCGGGTTTAAGGCCTGGAAACGGTTGTGAGACTGAGGAAGGTGGGAAGGACGAGGAGAGGTAGAACGCAACACGCGAGCGTAGGATACGCCCGCAAAAGGGGCGAGACGACGAACTTGGCGTCTCGCTTCAGGAAAAGACAGACGATCAGGGTGCTTCAAGTTGAGGACGGCTTCTTCGAGTTTGTAGTGTACACACGAGCATGAGAAAGTAGGGTGGGCCTCACCGCAATTGAGGCAGCGAGCCTGGGGAGAAGTGCACTCGGACATAGAATGACTTTCGTCTCCACACATGGGCCACAGATACACAGTACTGGTGCATTTGAGGACACCGTGCCCAAACTTCCAACACTTATTGCAAAGTCTAGGAGAGGGAATGTACTCCTGAACGGAGCATCTGGCACCAGCAAGAATAATAGAGGGCGGAAGGGTCCTACTATCAAAGGTGATTTTTACAACTCGAAGGGGCTGATGGCGACGACCATGAGGGAGTCGAGTAAACGTGTCCACCTGGAGGACAGAATGGCCTTGGGCTTCGAGGATATGTTTAATATCCTCACGGCAATCTTTGAGGTCCTGAACACCAGTTGCAACATGGTGTGGGAGGAGAACAGTGCCAACACTGGCATTTAACCGAGCGTTTTTGGAGACCCGAACAGGGGTCTCTCCAATGCAGGACAAAGCAGCTAAGTGAGTAGTTGCATCCTGAGAAGGAGCAGCGACGACACTCGTACCGTAACTGGTGGAGTTAAAAGTAACAGATGCATCTACTGAATCAAGGTGTTTATGGAGGGAGAAATCGTCAGGAGTAGAATCCAGATGGTGGAGATCAAAATATTTAGCCCACGTAACGGGACTAAACAAGGTGTTGTAAGTGGTATTACGGGAAGGGATCGTGCGAGTGCGGCCGTGGCGAGAACGGCGTTGAGAACCCCCAGAGAGAGGGGGTAAAAGGCGCAGTAGTCACAATGAGAGACGAAGCCGTGCCAGGGGATGAGGTGGTAACCACTGGGGGCTGGGGACTCGACCCTACCGCAGAGGAGGGAGGGGAGCTGAGGGGAGTAGTCAGGTCAGGTTGTCGGGGCCCAATGCAGCAGGGGCTACACGACCTGGTCTTCCAACACAGTCCGACTCGGGGGCTTGGTCGCCCACCCCACGAGCCTGAGAAAATACAAGGGAAACATTATCAGCCATGAAAACAAGGGAAAACTTTCATTCACGAATGTGCCCCTACACCCACCATGGAGCCACAATTAGAGGCAGGACACCCAACAAGAAGCTATCGCCGATCTTGCCAGGGCCCCCCAGGGGTGCGTCGTGAGTATACGCCCCACAAACGCCACCTTAAGAACCGTGAGTCCGTCAAGAGCGGGTTTGGTGACGAAAGGAGGATTGACAATAAAAGGGTCCCCTCACTCGAGACGTTGGGTACTACAGTTCTACGGGTGCAAGAGTATGCCTCCTCGAACACCCGGGCGTCAAAACAAAAGAAAGTCGAAAGAATAATCAAAACAGGCAAAAGGTCGGCAGGAAATGACAATTTGATAGAAGAGGGGGGAGAAAAATGAAACATGAGGAAAAAGAACAGGGGTCTGGCAAAATTGGTAGAGGCAGCAGCAGGAGCATAAGGCTGCAAAAGGACAGAGGACTGACCCATGGAGCATCACACTCCGGCAGCTGCCCACCAAGTCCCCCTCACGGTGGCAACAGGCCAGACAGTGAGGGGGGTACCACCCACAAGATGGTATTGAGTGCATAATAAATGAATTAAACTGAACTAGAAGGTTGTAACAGAACATATGGGCACCACACCAGAAACAAATTCCTATTTGATATTCCAAGAGCATGCCTTAACGAAACTAGAAATGCTCAACAAATCAAGGGACCCAGAATGTGGAATGACCTCCCCAATCATGTTGAAGGCTATACCTCTCAATCAGTTTAAGAGAAAACCTAAGTACTATTCCTAATAAACTCCATGCAACCTACCTTACCCCCTAAATCTCAACCTATGTCTTGCTATTTTCAAACAATACCGTTTGTTGACCAAGTTGTATAATTGCTGATTTCTGCCATGTTGCCCCTCCCCCCTTTTTTTCCTTATTTCAACACAATACATATTTTAATCTCAGTATTAATCTTTAGTTTAACCCTTAAAGTGCGCATCACGTCATATGACGTGTTGGGCGTTGTTCCAGTCAACTGCGCATCACGTCATATGATGTGTTGGAGTACTACGCAAGATTTAAACGGCCCGCGGATACACGGGGTTCACCACACCTTCATCAGGGCTCTTGTAAACAGACGCCATTTTTAAAAAAAATCTTGGGCCAAACTCCCGGGTGTTATTGGCCTCAGTATTGAGTGAGCAACCAAGCCCGACGCACACAGCATGAGCTAACAGCACTGCTGTTCAGCTTGTGACCACAGCATCGCCTAAAAATGCCAAAATATACTTGTTCATGCTATTATGTAGCGATGATATTATTACAGAAGACCCCTGACTGTGATAAAACTGACCAGGGTTCTGATAATAGCAGGATTGTGGTGATATTTAGCGCTGTGCGCCATGGAGGGAGGAGTAATGCTGTGGGAGGGAGGGTGGTGGCGATTGACTAAACTCGATTATGGTTGCCCTGCTTACTCATCCGCTTCACCTTCTACTCTTCGCCGTTTTGATGCTTTGCACCATGCTGGGTTGCACCTCAGCTCTGGTGACTTTCGTTCGACTCCCGCCTTCAGCTTGTATGTTGACACTGGCTTCTTAACTCTCCAGGACCGCCGTGATCGCTACTGTCTTCGCTATCTGGCGAGGTCCTTGCAACATCCTTCCTCTCCCCTCTGTCGTGCTTTAACTTTTACCCCTCCTGTAGTTCCTGTTCCACTTCACCACCTCCCTCTTTCTGTCCGCCTATCTCGTTTACAGGACTCTTTCCATTCGTCTTTCTCATATTTCTCCTCGTATTGTTCCTTCCTTGCCCCCGTGGAGGGTCCCCCTTCCGAAGTTTTGTACATCTTTGACCCCACATTACTAAAGCTTTTACTCCTACGGTTCGGAAACGCCTTTTTCTTGAGCACTTTTCTTCACACTCCCGCTCCGTTTCCATCTTCACCGATGGGTCAAAGTCTGCAGACGGTGTGGGCTACTCTGTTGTTTTTCCTGACCGCACTTATATGTGTCGCCTCCCTTCGGAGACTAGCATCTTCCCACCCCAGAACTCTATGATATTCTCTATGCTCTCCATCTCCCGCTTTCTCGTTGTCAATCCTCCTTTGTGGTTGTAGTTGACTCTCGTAGTGCCCTCATGGCTCTCGGGTCCTTTAATCCTGTCTATCCGGTAGTCGTCAAGATTCAACATTGGCTGTTTCTTATCTCTAGTAAATTTAAATTCGTAGAGTTTTGCTGGGTTCCCAGTCATATTGGTGTTTCTTTAAATGAGCGTGCGGATGCTGCCACTAGAGAGGCTATCCGCTCTTGTCCCGTTTCCCATAAAGGTATTTCTCTGTCATCGGTCTGTTCGTGCTTTAATATACATACAAATCTCTCTCATCTCATTTTTTTCTTGCAATGTACTTATGATTTTTTAAATTTTGCTAGTATTTACCTACTTCAAATTTTCTGTTAGATTAAGGACCTGCCCGAAACGCTGTGCATACTAGTTGCTTTACAAGAATGTAATCACTATGCTATGTATCCTCACAATCCCAATGTACCTTCTTGTATATATATATATATATATATATATATATATATATATATATATATATATATATATATATATATATATATATATATATATATATATATATATATATATGTATATATATAAATAAATAAATAAATAGTTATTACATATAATAATGGTACTTCCCAAGTCAATATTATATAAAATAGTTTATGCTTTGAAAGTCTTTGAAAAAGAACAAAGAGAATGGATTGTAGGAACGTCAACAGAAAACGATGTTACATTGGAATGTCTGTGAGGTACACTAAAATCAAGTCAAAATCAAATTCAAAATCAAAATGTTAATTCAGGTAAAAATACATACATAGAAGATGAGTTAAAAACATAATGTTGGATTTATAAATAGAGTTAGTACATATAATACCTAAAAGTAACTAATACAGCATTTTGGGCAAGGTGTGGGGAGAAACCCCCCTTAACCCTTAACATGCTAGGGGTATAATATCCTTTCTTCTCCACAGGCGCATGTAATTTTGAAAAAAAAAAAAAAAATTCTTCCTAACCTGTTAATTTGTGTTCACTGATCACGGGAAAAATAATAAAAAAAAATCGTAAGTGGCATATATTTATTTATTTATTTATTTATGCATATACAAGAATGTACATAAGGAATGTGAGGATACAAATATGGTAATTACAGTCTTGTAAAGCCACTAGCACGCGCAGCGTTTCGGGCAGGTCCTTAATCTAAGAAAATTTTAAGGAGGTAAATACTTGCAAAATTATAGACAAAAAAATGATAACAGATTACATGAAATGAAAAAAAAAGATGAGAGAAAATTGTAGGTACAGTATATTAAAGCACATAGGTTGCTAAGATTGATTGCAATGACAGCTTGAATGGTAGTTGACAAAAAAATTGGTAGGCATAATACAGCAGAAACAATATAAGATTGGTTGCAATGACAGCTTGAATGGTAGTTGACAAAAATTGGTAGTCACAATACAGCATATGGCTAGCACATAAAAGAAGACAGCAATGAACACAATGATAAGGTTGTTTGAAATTACATAAAAATTAGGAGATTGGGTAACACTAGGTACAGAGCAAATTTAAAGCTCAGTGTAGGAAACTAGGAAGATGAAGTTAGGTACTTTTTGGTTTTGCTTTTAAATAAGGCAAAAGTTTTACAGTTTTTCAATTCACTAGGGAGTGAGTTCCATAAACTAGGTCCCTTAATTTGCATAGAGTGCCCGCTATAGGGCGGGGAAGTCTGGCAAATTATAGGCGCTGACTCAGCGTGCGTCCCAAGCGGTCTGTTGCTCGCCAGCTGTCAGGCCGGAGTTGCCACAAAGAGATAATTACCTAATTACTTCAATGTCTCTGATTGATTTTTCATAGTTTTTTTGCTGTAATATTATTCAATAGTGTGTAGTTTAATATATTTATATAATAAAATGAGTGAATCATTGCTGTACTCAAAAATATGGTGTGCATATTGTTGATTCAATTATGTTCATCAATCAGTGAACAAATACTTTGTCGGTTATTACACTATAAGCACAGGTTATATATAAGTATCTGCATGTTTTGTTCACTATAACGAACCACTAAGTAGCTATTATGAGTCAAAAAGTAACGAGGAGTGACCGCCGTGTACCAGCCAACCTCTCCTGCCCTCCCTCAAGTCATCTGACTCTCCTACATTCTCCTACCACAATACTGTTTTTGCTATAATTCACTATATACAGATGTTATATATAAGTATCTACATATTTTGTTCGCCATAACTGTACATCTAAGCTTGTATGGGGAGTAAAGGCACAAAGACGTAGGACCTCACACAGTCAGCTGATGGCTGCCACCTTCAAGGCCAGACGCACTAATATTTCTCCTCCAACAATACTGTGTGGTGTTATTACCTATATACACACATATATAAATATCTACCTGTTTTATTCACCATACTTGTACAAATAAACTGGTATGGTGCCCAAAGACCATCGTGGTAACCAGTAAACAACACCGTCGTCTGCACGGTGGCGTCGTGCAGACGACGCCACCGCCCTCACCAACGTGCGTCGTGCAGACGACGCCACCGCCCTCACCAAAATGGCGGCTCCCAACCTTCTCTTGCTGTTTATACCCTCTATACACACGTTATATATAAGTATCTACATTTGTGTTCACCATAGCGAACCACTAAGCTGGTATGGTGAGTGCAGTCAATAAAAGGTGGCCACACACAGTCAGAAGACATCGCGCGAGAGAGGAATGTAAAGAGAGAAGCATGTGCCTATCAGCTCCCCAAGAAGTATGGGACTAGACCTTAAATAAGATAGGGTCTTAAAAGTCTTAGAGCATTCAACTCAGAGGTAAGAGATATGGGGCGACCAAGAAAAACGAGTGTCAAAGATTAGCCCCAAAAGCTTAGCAGAATCAATGTACACAAGGGGATGACCATAAAACGACAGGGGGCGTAGGGACAAAGAACGACCTGCTTCCGTTAAAAATCATAGCACAAGTTTTAGTTGTACAGAACTAGAAGTCATGATTGGTGGCCCAAGACGACACGGCATCAATTGCAAGTTGAAGCTGCCATTGAAGGAAAGGCGAATCACCACCTTGACTGGGTAAGATTGTTGACACAGAGAGCGGAGAAGATGCCAAAAGGAAGGGAGGAAAAAAGATCATTGAGGGTAACCAGGAAAAAGAGTAGAGTTCAGAACACTACCTTGTGGTTATCTTGAGGTTATCTTGAGATGATTTCGGGGCTTTTTTTTTTAGTGTCCCCGCGGCCCGGTCCTCGCCCGCCCTCCACCCTACCGTCCTACCCCCCGCCCGCCCTCCACCCTACCGTCCTACCCCCCGCCCGCCCTCCACCCTACCGTCCTACCCCCCGCCCGCCCTCCACCCTACCGTCCTACCCCCCGCCCGCCCTCCACCCTACCGTCCTACCCCCCGCCCGCCCTCCACCCTACCGTCCTACCCCCCGCCCGCCCTCCACCCTACCGTCCTACCCCCGCGCCCGCCCTCCACCCTACCGTCCTACCCCCCCCCCCGCCCTCCATCCTACCGTCCTACCCCCCCCCGCCCTCTCCCCTACCGTCCTACCCCCCCTGCCCTCCACCCTACCGTCCTACCCCCCGCCCGCCCTCCACCCTACCGTCCTACCCCCCGCCCGCCCTCCACCCTACGGTCCTACCCCCCCCCGCCCTCTACCCTACCGTCCTACCCCCCCCCCCGCCCTCTACCCTACCGTCCTACCCTCCCCCCCCCGCCCTCTACCCTACCGTCCTACCCCCCCCGCCCTCCACCCTACCGTCCTACCCCCCCCCCCGCCCTCCACCCTACCGTCCTACCCCCCCCCCTGCCCTCTACCCTACCGTCCTACCCCCCGCCCGCCCTCCACCCTACCGTCCTACCCCCCGCCCGCCCTCCACCCTACCGTCCTACCCCCCCCCCCGCCCTCTACCCTACCGTCCTACCCCCCGCCCGCCCTCCACCCTACCGTCCTACCCCCCGCCCGCCCTCCACCCTACCGTCCTTACCCCCCTACCCCCCCCCCCCCGCCCTCTACCTTACCGTCCTACCCCCCGCCCGCCATCCACCCTACCGTCCTACTCCCCGCCCGCCCTCCACCCTACCGTCCTACCCCCCCCCGCCCTCTACCCTACCGTCCTACCCCCCCGCCCGCCCTCCACCCTACCGTCCTACCCCCCGTCCGCCCTCCACCCTACCGTCCTACCCCCCCCCCCCGCCCTCCACCCTACCGTCCTACCCCCCGCCCGCCCTCCACCCTACCGTCCTACCCCCCGCCCGCCCTCCACCCTACCGTCCTACCCCCCGCCCGCCCTCCACCCTACCGTCCTACCCCCCGCCCGCCCTCCACCCTACCGTCCTACCCCCCCCCGCCCTCCACCCTACCGTCCTACCCCACCCCCGCCCTCCACCCTACCGTCCTACCCCCCGCCCGCCCTCCACCCTACCGTCCTACCCCCCCCGCCCTCCACCCTACCGTCCTACCCCCCGCCCGCCCTCCACCCTACCGTCCTACCCCCCGCCCGCCCTCCACCCTACCGTCCTACCCCCCGCCCGCCCTCCACCCTACCGTCCTACCCCCCGCCCGCCCTCCACCCTACCGTCCTACCCCCCGCCCGCCCTCCACCCTACCGTCCTACCCCCCCCTGCCCTCCACCCTACCGTCCTACCCCCCACCCGCCCTCCACCCTACCGTCCTACACCCCGCCCGCCCTCCACCCTACCGTCCTACCCCCCCCCCGCCCTCCACCCTACCGTCCTACCCCCCCCCCGCCCTCCACCCTACCGTCCTACCCCCCGTCCGCCCTCCACCCTACCGCCCTACCCCCCGCCCGCCCTCCACCCTACCGTCCTACCCCCCGCCCGCCCTCCACCCTACCGTCCTACCCCCCGCCCGCCCTCCACCCTACCGTCCTACCCCCCCCCCGCCCTCCACCCTACCCCCCCCGCCCTCCACCCTACCGTCCTACCCCACCCCCGCCCTCCACCCTACCGTCCTACCCCCCGCCCGCCCTCCACCCTACCGTCCTACCCCCCCCCCGCCCTCCACCCTACCGTCCTACCCCCCGCCCGCCCTCCACCCTACCGTCCTACCCCCCCCCCCCGCCCTCCACCCTACCGTCCTACCCCCCGCCCGCCCTCCACCCTACCGTCCTACCCCCCGCCCGCCCTCCACCCTACCGTCCTACCCCCCGCCCGCCCTCCACCCTACCGTCCTACCCCCCGCCCGCCCTCCACCCTACCGTCCTACACCCCGCCCGCCCTCCACCCTACCGTCCTACACCCCGCCCGCCCTCCACCCTACCGTCCTACACCCCGCCCGCCCTCCACCCTACCGTCCTACCCCCCCCCCGCCCTCCACCCTACCGTCCTACCCCCCCCCGCCCTCCACCCTACCGTCCTACCCCCCGCCCGCCCTCCACCCTACCGTCCTACCCCCCGCCCGCCCTCCACCCTACCGTCCTACCCCCCGCCCGCCCTCCACCCTACCGTCCTACCCCCCCCCGCCCTCCACCCTACCGTCCTACCCCCCGCCCGCCCTCCACCCTACCATCCTACACCCCGCCCGCCCTCCACCCTACCGTCCTACCCCCCCCCCGCCCTCCACCCTACCGTCCTACCCCCCGCCCGCCCTCCACCCTACCGTCCTACCCCCCGCCCGTCCTCCACCCTACCGTCCTACCCCCCCCCGCCCGCCCTCCACCCTACCGTCCACCCCCCTACCGTCCTACCCCCCGCCCGCCCTCCACCCTACCGTCCTACCCCCCGCCCGCCCTCCACCCTACCGTCCTACCCCCCGCCCGCCCTCCACCCTACCGTCCTACCCCCCGCCCGCCCTCCACCCTACCGTCCTACCCCCCGCCCGCCCTCCACCCTACCGTCCTACCCCCCGCCCGCCCTCCACCCTACCGTCCTACCCCCCGCCCGCCCTCCACCCTACCGTCCTACCCCCCGCCCGCCCTCCACCCTACCGTCCTACCCCCCCGCCCGCCCTCCACCCTACCGTCCTACCCCCCCCCGCCCTCCATCCTACCGTCCTACCCCCCCCCGCCCTCCCCCCTACCGTCCTACCCCCCCCTGCCCTCCACCCTACCGTCCTACCCCCCGCCCGCCCTCCACCCTACCGTCCTACCCCCCGCCCGCCCTCCACCCTACGGTCCTACCCCCCCCCCCGCCCTCTACCCTACCGTCCTACCCCCCCCCCCGCCCTCTACCCTACCGTCCTACCCCCCCCCGCCCTCCACCCTACCGTCCTACCCCCCCCCGCCCTCCACCCTACCGTCCTACCCCCCCCCCCTGCCCTCTACCCTACCGTCCTACCCCCCGCCCGCCCTCTACCCTACCGTCCTACCCCCCCCCCCGCCCTCCACCCTACCGTCCTACCCCCCCCCCTGCCCTCTACCCTACCGTCCTACCCCCCGCGCGCCCTCCACCCTACCGTCCTACCCCCCGCCCGCCCTCCACCCTACCGTCCTACCCCCCCCCCCGCCCTCTACCCTACCGTCCTACCCCCCGCCCGCCCTCCACCCTACCGTCCTACCCCCCGCCCGCCCTCCACCCTACCGTCCTACCCCCCTACCGTCCTACCCCCCCCCCCGCCCTCTACCTTACCGTCCTACCCCCCGCCCGCCATCCACCCTACCGTCCTACCCCCCGCCCGCCCTCCACCCTACCGTCCTACTCCCCGCCCGCCCTCCACCCTACCGTCCTACCCCCCCCCGCCCTCCACCCTACCGTCCTACCCCCCCGCCCGCCCTCCACCCTACCGTCCTACCCCCCGCCCGCCCTCCACCCTACCGTCCTACCCCCCCCCGTCCTACCCCCCCCCCCGCCCTCCACCCTACCGTCCTACCCCCCGTCCGCCCTCCACCCTACCGTCCTACCCCCCGCCCGCCCTCCACCCTACCGACCTACCCCTCGCCCGCCCTCCACCCTACCGTCCTACCCCCCGCCCGCCCTCCACCCTACCGACCTACCCCCCGCCCGCCCTCCACCCTACCGTCCTACCCCCCCCCCCCGCCCTCCACCCTACCGTCCTACCCCACCCCCGCCCTCCACCCTACCGTCCTACCCCACCCCCGCCCTCCACCCTACCGTCCTACCCCCCCCCCCGCCCTCCACCCTACCGTCCTACCCCCCCCCCGCCCTCCACCCTACCGTCCTACCCCCCCCCGCCCTCCACCCTACCGTCCTACCCCCCGCCCGCCCTCCACCCTACCCCCCGCCCGCCCTCCACCCTACCGTCCTACCCCCCCGCCCGCCCTCCACCCTACCGTCCTACCCCCCGCCCGCCCTCCACCCTACCGTCCTACCCCCCGCCCGCCCTCCACCCTACCGTCCTACCCCCCCCCGCCCTCCACCCTACCGTCCTACCCCCCCCCCGCCCTCCACCCTACCGTCCTACCCCCCGCCCGCCCTCCACCCTACCGTCCTACCCCCCCCCCGCCCTCCACCCTACCGTCCTACCCCCCGCCCGCCCTCCACCCTACCGTCCTACCCCCCCCCCGCCCTCCACCCTACCGTCCTACCCCCCGCCCGCCCTCCACCCTACCGTCCTACACCCCGCCCGCCCTCCACCCTACCGTCCTACACCCCGCCCGCCCTCCACCCTACCGTCCTACACCCCGCCCGCCCTCCACCCTACCGTCCTACACCCCGCCCGCCCTCCACCCTACCGTCCTACCCCCCCCCCGCCCTCCACCCTACCGTCCTACCCCCCCCCGCCCTCCACCCTACCGTCCTACCCCCCGCCCGCCCTCCACCATACCGTCCTACCCCCCGCCCGCCCTCCACCCTACCGTCCTACCCCCCGCCCGCCCTCCACCCTACCGTCCTACCCCCCGCCCGCCCTCCACCCTACCGTCCTACCCCCCGCCCGCCCTCCACCCTACCGTCCTACCCCCCCCCCGCCCTCCACCCTACCGTCCTACCCCCCGCCCGCCCTCCACCCTACCATCCTACACCCCGCCCGCCCTCCACCCTACCGTCCTACCCCCCCCCCCGCCCTCCACCCTACCGTCCTACCCTCCCCCGCCCTCTACCTTACCGTCCTACCCCCCGCCCGCCCTCCACCCTACCGTCCTACCCCCCGCCCGCCCTCCACCCTACCGTCCTACCCCCCCCGCCCGCCCTCCACCCTACCGTCCTACCCCCCCGCCCGCCCTCCACCCTACCGTCCTACCCCCCCCGCCCGCCCTCCACCCTACCGTCCTACCCCCCGCCCGCCCTCCACCCTACCGTCCTACCCCCCGCCCGCCCTCCACCCTACCGTCCTACCCCCCGCCCGCCCTCCACCCTACCGTCCTACCCCCCGCCCGCCCTCCACCCTACCGTCCTACCCCCCCGCCCGCCCTCCACCCTACCGTCCTACCCCCCCCCGCCCTCCATCCTACCGTGCTACCCCCCCCCCCCGCCCTCCCCCCTACCGTCCTACCCCCCCTGCCCTCCACCCTACCGTCCTACCCCCCGCCCGCCCTCCACCCTACCGTCCTACCCCCCGCCCGCCCTCCACCCTACGGTCCTACCCCCCCCCGCCCTCTACCCTACCGTCCTACCCCCCCCCCCGCCCTCCACCCTACCGTCCTACCCCTCCCCCCGCCCTCCACCCTACCGTCCTACCCCCCCCCTGCCCTCTACCCTACCGTCCTACCCCCCGCCCGCCCTCTACCCTACCGTCCTACCCCCCCCCGCCTTCCACCCTACCGTCCTACCCCCCCCCGCCCTCCACCCTACCGTCCTACCCCCCCCCCTGCCCTCCACCCTACCGTCCTACCCCCCGCCCGCCCTCCACCCTACCGTCCTACCCCCCGCCCGCCCTCCACCCTACGGTGCTACCCCCCCCCGCCCTCTACCCTACCGTCCTACCCCCCCCCGCCCTCTACCCTACCGTCCTACCCCCCCCCCCCGCCCTCCACCCTACCGTCCTACCCCCCCCCGCCCTCCACCCTACCGTCCTACCCCCCCCTGCCCTCTACCCTACCGTCCTACCCCCCGCCCGCCCTCTACCCTACCGTCCTACCCCCCCCCCCCCGCCCTCCACCCTACCGTCCTACCCCCCCCCGCCCTCCACCCTACCGTCCTACCCCCCCCTGCCCTCTACCCTACCGTCCTACCCCCCGCCCGCCCTCCACCCTACCGTCCTACCCCCCGCCCGCCCTCCACCCTACCGTCCTACCCCCCCCCCGCCCTCTACCCTACCGTCCTACCCCCCGCCCGCCCTCCACCCTACCGTCCTACCCCCCGCCCGCCCTCCACCCTACCGTCCTACCCCCCTACCGTCCTACCCCCCCCCGCCATCCACCTTACCGTCCTACCCCCCGCCCGCCATCCACCCTACCGTCCTACCCCCCGCCCGCCCTCCACCCTACCGTCCTACTCCCCGCCCGCCCTCCACCCTACCGTCCTACCCCCCCCCGCCCTCCACCCTACCGTCCTACCCCCCCGCCCGCCCTCCACCCTACCGTCCTACCCCCCGCCCGCCCTCCACCCTACCGTCCTACCCCCCCCCCGCCCTCCACCCTACCGTCCTACCCCCCCCCCCGCCCTCCACCCTACCGTCCTACCCCCCGTCCGCCCTCCACCCTACCGTCCTACCCCCCGCCCGCCCTCCACCCTACCGTCCTACCCCCCGCCCGCCCTCCACCCTACCGTCCTACCCCCCGCCCGCCCTCCACCCTACCGTCCTACCCCCCCCCCGCCCTCCACCCTACCGTCCAACCCCACCCCCGCCCTCCACCCTACCGTCCTACCCCCCGCCCGCCCTCCACCCTACCGTCCTACCCCCCCCCCCCGCCCTCCACCCTACCGTCCTACCCCCCCCCCCGCCCTCCACCCTACCGTCCTACCCCCCGCCCGCCCTCCACCCTACCGTCCTACCCCCCGCCCGCCCTCCACCCTACCGTCCTACCCCCCGCCCGCCCTCCACCCTACCGTCCTACCCCCCGCCCGCCCTCCACCCTACCGTCCTACCCCCCCCGCCCTCCACCCTACCGTCCTACCCCCCCCCCCGCCCTCCACCCTACCGTCCTACCCCCCCCGCCCGCCCTCCACCCTACCGTCCTACCCCCCCCCCGCCCTCCACCCTACCGGCCTACCCCCCGCCCGCCCTCCACCCTACCGTCCTACCCCCCGCCCGCCCTCCACCCTACCGTCCTACCCCCCGCCCGCCCTCCACCCTACCGTCCTACCCCCCGCCCGCCCTCCACCCTACCGTCGTACACCCCGCCTGCCCTCCACCCTACCGTCCTACCCCCCCCGCCCTCCACCCTACCGTCCTACCCCCCCCCCGCCCTCTACCTTACCGTCCTACCCCCCGCCCGCCCTCCACCCTACCGTCCTACCCCCCGCCCGCCCTCCACCCTACCGTCCTACCCCCCCCCCCGCCCTCCACCCTACCGTCCTACCCCCCCCGCCCGCCCTCCACCCTACCGTCCAACCACCCCCCCCCCCGCCCTCCACACTACCGTCCTACCCCCCGCCCTCCACCCTACCGTCCAACCACCCCCCCCCCGCCCTCCACCCTACCGTCTTACCCCCCCCCCGCCCTCCACCCTACCGTCCTACCCCCCGCCCTCCACCCTACCGTCCAACCACCCCCCCCCCGCCCTCCACCCTACCGTCCAACCACCCCCCCCCCCGCCCTCCACCCTACCGTCCAACCCCCCCCCCCGCCCTCCACCCTACCACTACTACATGGCTCCCTCCACCTCCGCCCGTGACGGTGTTGAAGCCGTGTGTAAGGCGGCCCGCCTGGCCCTCTGTAAATAACTGCAGCTGGAACTTGGCAGCTTGAGAACCTGCCCAGAGCAGCCTAGGGGGGTGGGGGAACATGACGAGGCCGAGAGGGGAGTAGGGGAACATGACGAGGAGGAGGGGGGGAGTAGGGGAACATGACGAGGAGGAGGGGGGAGTAGGGGAACATGACGAGGAGGAGGGGGGAGTAGGGGGAAGTAGGGGAACATGACGAGGAGGAGGGGGGAGTAGGGGAACATGACGAGGAGGAGGGGGGAGTAGGGGAACATGACGAGGAGGAGGAGGGGGGGAGTAGGGGAACATGACGAGGAGGAGGGGGGAGTAGGGGAACATGACGAGGAGGAGGGGGGAGTAGGGGAACATGACGAGGAGGAGGGGGGAGTAGGGGAACATGACGAGGAGGAGGGGGGGGGGAGTAGGGGAACATGACGAGGAGGAGGAGGGGGGGAGTAGGGGAACATGACGAGGAGGAGGGGGGGGGAGTAGGGGAACATGACGAGGAGGGGGGGAGTAGGGGAACATGACGAGGAGGAGGGGGGGAGTAGGGGAACATGACGAGGAGGAGGGGGAGTAGGGGAACAGCCTGTGACAGCTGACTAACACCCAGGTACCTATTTTACTGCTAGGTAACAGGGGCATAGGGTGAAAGAAACTCTGCCCATTGTTTCTCGCATGCACCTGGGATCGAACCCAGGACCACAGGATCACAAGCCCGCGTGCTGTCCGCTCGGCCGACCGGCTCCCAAATATTTTCAGCTTCGTATTGCCGAAAAGAGGCAGAGTGGTACCAAGCCTCACTCAAAAGGAACAACTAGAGAGGAAGCTTTGAGGACGAGAGGGAGATTAACACGTAGGCCAAACGACGTTGGGACAGAATATGGTATCTCCAGGGGGGGATAGGTGAAATGGGGGGGGGAGAGAGAGAGAGAGAGAGAGAGAGAGAGAGAGAGAGAGAGAGAGAGAGAGAGAGAGAGAGAGAGAGAGAGAGAGAGAGAGAGAGAGTGTGTGTGTGAGAGAGTGTGTGAGAGAGAGAGTGAGAGAGTGAGAGAGAGAAAGAGAGAGAGAGAAAGAGAGAGAGAGAAAGAGAGAGAGAGAAAGAGAGTGAGTGAGTAAGTGAGTGAGTGAGTGAGTGAGTGAGTGAGTGAGTGTGTGTGTGTGTGTGTGTGTGTGTGTGTGTGTGTGTGTGTGTGTGTGTGTGTGTGTGTGTGTGTGTTTACTAGTTGTGTTTTTGCGGGGGTTGAGCTTTGCTCTTACGGCCCGCCTCTCAACTGTCAATCAACTGTTTACTAACTTTTTTTTTTTTTTTTTTTTCCACACCACACACACACCCCCCAGGAAGCAGCCCGTGACAGCTGACCAACTCCCAGGTACCTATTTACTGCTAGGTAACAGGGGCACTTAGGGTGAAAGAAACTTTGCCCATTTCTTTCTGCCTCGTGCGGGAATCGAACCCGCGCCACAGAATTACTTACGATGCTATCCACCAGGCTACGAAGCCCCCATAGGCCCTTGTGTGTGTGTGTGTGTGTGTGTGTGTGTACTCACCTACTCACCTAATTGTGCTTGCGGGGGTTGAGCTTTGGCTCTTTGGTCCCGCCTCTCAACTGTCAATCAACTGGTGTACAGATTCCTGAGCCTACTGGGCTCTATCATATCTACATTTGAAACTGTGTATGGAGTCAGCCTCCACCACATCACTTCCTAATGCATTCCATTTATTAACTACTCTGACACTGAAAAAATTCTTTCTAACGTCTCTGTGGCTCATCTGGGTACTAAGTTTCCACCTGTGTCCCCTTGTTCGTGTCCCACCCGTGCTGAAGAGTTTGTCTTTGTCCACCCTGTCAATTCCCCTGAGAATTTTGCAGGTGGTTATCATGTCTCCCCTTACTCTTCTGTTTTCCAGGGATGTGAGGTTCAGCTCCTTTAGCCTTTCCTCGTAGCTCAATCCTCTCAGTTCCGGGACGAGCCTGGTGGCATACCGCTGAATCTTCTCTAACTTTGTCTTATGTTTAACTAGGTATGGACTCCAGGCTGGAGCTGCATACTCCAGGATTGGTCTTACATAAGTGGTATACAGGGTTCTGAAAGATTCCTTACACAAGTTTCTGAAGGCAGTTCTTATGTTGGCCAGTCTAGCATATGCCGCTGATGATATTCTTTTGATGTGGGCCTCTGGAGACAGGTTCGGTGTGATATCAACCCCCAGATCCTTCTCTCTATTTGATTCTTGCAGGATTTCCCCTCCCAGATGATACCTTGTGTTCAGCCTCCTGCTCCCTTCGCCTAATTTCATCACCTTACACTTTCCAGAGTTGAACTTCAGCAGCCATTTTCTAGACCATTCCTCCAGTTTATCCAGGTCATCCTGTAGTCTCTGTCTATCTTCATCCGTCTTGATTCTTCTCATAATTTTTGCATCATCAGCAAACATCGAGAGGAATGAGTCTATACCCTCTGGAAGATCGTTCACATATATTAGAAACAGGATGGGTCCAAGTACTGAGCCCTGTGGGACTCCGCTGGTGACATCTCGCCACTCTGATGTCTCCCCCCTCACCGTTACTCGCTGTTTCCTGTTGCTTAAGTACTCCCTTATCCACTGGAGCACCTTCCCTTTTACTCCTGCCTGTTGCTCCAACTTTTTTAACAGCCTTTTATGGGGTACTGTGTCAAAGGCTTTTTGGCAATCCAGGAAGTAAGTAAGTAATTATCAAAAGAAGGCACCAAACCGGGAAGGCTATGTAGCACCATCAAATACGCAAAATAATCAGAGGGCGCTAAATATCACCAAGGATGCCAATACGAGAACAAAAACGCATAAGGCGAACGATATCAAAAGTATCCGAGTCACCAAGAATTCTATCGAGGGACAGGTGACCGCGAGGGGCGGTCGGAAAGCAAGACATACGCTCGTCCTGGAAGTCAGGACATTCAAGAAGGACATGCACGACCGTAAGAGGGACAATGCAACTAGGACAATAAGGAGCAGGGCGGCGCTCCATCAAGTGACCATGGGTTAAGCCACCGCCGGTTACGGTGGAAGGAGGACTGCCACGAGGAAACACAACATTTAAGAGTACGTAGCTTGTTACCAGTAACAGACAACCAAGAAGCCTGCCAACGGGTAAGGACTGAGGAATGGATAACCGGGTAAAAGTCGGAATACGGAATGCCCTTACGAGAGATGGGACAAGAGCGGACAGCTTCCTTGGCGGCAGCATCCGCACGCTCATTTAAAGACACACCAATATGGCTGGGAACCCAACAAAACTCAACCGACTTAAATTTACTATGAACGAGAAACAGCCAATGCTGGATCTCGACAACCACTGGATGAATTGGATTAAAGGACCCGAGAGCCATGAGGGCACTACGAGAGTCAACAACAACTACAAAGGAAGACTGACAACGAGAAAGTAGGAGACGAAGAGCATAGAGAATAGCATAAAGTTCCGCTGTAAAGATGCTAGTCTCCGGAGGCAAGCGACACATATAAGTGCGATCAGGAAAAACAACAGAGTAGCCAACACCGTCCGCTGACTTAGACCCATCGGTGAAGACAGAAACGGAGCGGGAGTGAGAAGAAAAGTGCTCGAGGAAAAGGCGTTTTAGAACCGTAGGAGGGGTAAAAGCTTTAGTGATACGGGTCAAGTAAGTACAAAACCGCGGAAGAGGGACCCTCCACGGGGGCAAAGAAGGAACAACACGAGGAGAAACATCAGAAATACGAACGGAAAGAGAATCCTGCAGGCGAGATAACCGGACAGAAAGAGGGAGGTGGTGAAGAGGAACAGGAACCGCAGGAGGGGTAAAAGTTAAAGCACGACAGAGGCGAGAGGAAGGATGTTGCAAGGACCGCGCAAGATAGCGAAGACAGTAGCGATCACGGCGGTCCTGGAGAGACAGGAAGCCAGTGTCAACATACAAGCTAAGGACGGGAGTCGAACGAAAGGCACCAGAACTGAGGCGCAACCCAGTATGGTGCAAAGCATCAAGACGGCGAAGAGTAGAAGGAGAAGCAGACGAGTAAGCAGGGCAACCATAATCGAGCTTAGACAGGACGAGAGAAGAATGTAAAGCAAGGAGAGTGCGCCTATCTGCCCCCCAAGAAGTATGGGACAAGACCCGAAGGAGGGTAAGGGCCTTAGAGCACTCAACACGGAGGTAAGAGATATGGGGAGACCAAGACAAACGAGTGTCAAGGAATAACCCCAAAAGCTTCGCGGAATCTTTGTATTCAAGGGGATGACCATAAAGAGACAAAGAGGGACGAAGAACAACCCGTTTCCGCGTAAATGTCATGGCACAAGTCTTAGAAGTAGAGAACTTGAAGCCATGATCAGTGGCCCAAGACGACACGGCATCAATTGCAAGTTGAAGCCGGCGTTGAAGGAGAGGCGAATCATCACCCTGACAACAAAGGGTAAGATCATCGACATAGAGAGCGGAGAAGACACCAGAAGGAAGAGAGGAAAGAAGACCATTGAGGGCAACCAGAAAAAGAGTAGTGCTCAGAACACTACCCTGGGGCACACCTTCGTATTGCTGAAAAGAGGGAGAGAGAGCGGTACCAAAGCGCACCCGAAAGGAACGACGAGAGAGGAAGCTGCGGAGAAAGAGAGGGAGATGACCACGAAGGCCAAAAGAATGAAGTTGAGATAGGATATGATAACGCCAAGTGGTGTCGTAAGCCTTTTCCAGGTCAAAAAGGACGGCAACAACGGAGGTCTTCGCAGCAAAAGCAGTACGAATATAGACCTCCAAGTTCACCAGGACATCTGTCGTGCTGCGGCACTTGCGGAAACCAAATTGAGAAGGGGAGAGGAGGTGATGGTGTTCCAGGAACCACATCAGACGAACGTTAACCATACGTTCAAAAAGTTTGCAGACACAACTTGTGAGAGCAATAGGGCGAAAGTCCTTAGGGGAAGTACCCAGAGACCCCGGTTTGCGAACAGGGAGGACAACGGCATCGAGCCAGTCCTCAGGGACTGACGACGACTCCCAGATCCGATTATACAGACTCAGTAAATACTGAGACGTGCTCGGAGGGAGATGGCGAAGCATCTCATAATGAATACCATCGGAGCCCGCCGCCGTAGAACCGCAGAGGGCCAGAGCAGAACGAAGTTCAGAGAGAGAGAAGGGATCATTATAGGGAAGCTGAAGATGAGTGCAGAAATCTAAAGGACGAGACTCAAGGACAGGTTTACGAAGAAGGAAAGATTGGGGAAGATGAAGACCAGAGCTAACAGAAGAAAAGTGGGAACCCAGTTCGGAAGCGACCTGCAACGGGTCCGCCACAAGAGTATCATGGAGGTGAAGGACCGGTGAAACATCGGGAACGAACTTACCCGCTATCTTGCGGATACGCTTCCAGATCTGGGCCAGAGGGGTTTCGGACGTAATTGTTGAGACATAAGATGCCCAACATTCACGTTTAGCCGTACGGATGGCCCTACGGGCCACCGCACTCGCTTTCCGAAAGAAAAGAAAAGAATCGGTCGTCTGCCTACGGCGGTGCCTCTTCCAGGCTGCACGCTTACAGCGGACAGCCCGAGCACAGTCCGCATTCCACCAGGGAACGCACTTCCGTGGACCCCGAGAGGAAGAGCGAGGAATAGAGCGGAGGGCAGCGTTGAAGACAGTGTCATGAAAAAGGAGGAGAGCGCGAGAGAGAGGCAGAAGGGAGAGGTCAGAGAGAGCAGCACTGAGGGTAAATAGGGTCCAGTCTGCCTTAGCAAACTGCCACCTAGGGAAAGAGAGGGAAGGGCGAAAAGAGAAAAAGGAAACAAGGATGGGGAAATGATCACTTCCATGGAGGTCATCAAGAACCTGCCACGTGAAATCTAAGTAAAGAGAAGAAGAGCAGAGAGAAAGATCAAGACAAGAAAGGGTGCGAGTCCGAGAGTCCAAATGAGTGGGCTCACCAGAATTCAGAAGAGACAGGGAAGAAGATAGGAGAAACGGCTCAAGGAGGCGACCCCGGGTATTCGTTAGAACGTCACCCCAAAGAGAATGACGACAATTGAAGTCACCCAGCAGGAGCACAGGCTCCGGCAAGGAGTCTAGGAGGTGTTTCAAATCAGGAAGAGAGAGCGGGACACTCGGGGGGAGATAAATGGAACAAACTGTGTACCATTTCCCCACAAAGATACGAGCAGCAGAACAATGGAGAGGCGAAGGAAAAAGTAAAGGAACAAAGGGAACATCTGCACGAATCAAGAGAGCAGAAGAATTAGAAGCCCCAGCAATGGCTGGGGGGGGGGGAGAGAAAGGAATAGCCACGAAAACGACCAGAACGAGCACCAAGCATTGGCTCCTGGAGACAGACACAAAGGGGCGAAAACCGCGAAATCAGAAGTTGGAGTTCGAGGAAATTGGCGTAATAACCTCGAACGTTCCATTGAAGAATGGACAACGACGGGAAGAGAAAGGACAAAAACAGAGAACAAGGAAGAAACAAAGGCGAAAGAGCAACAGAGCACGTTAAAGAATATCAGGGTCGGGATCAGGGTCAGCAAAGTCAGGGTTAGGGGGCATGGGTAAACTGAGCAAAGACGGAGGGAAGGAAACGGGAGAACAGATCAGAGGTGGGCGGGCGGGGTCCGGAGGAGGAGGAGGAAGAGGAGGAGACAACGGAGAGGAGCAGTCAAGGACAGCAGTAGGAAGAGGGGGAGTAGGAAGAGGGGGAGTAGAAAGAGGGGAGCGCACCCCAGCAAGAGCAGCAACCGAAAGGGAAGCAGGGGCCAAAGAAACCTCCATAGCAGGAACAGGGGGCGCAACCACTGAAACGGGAGGGGAAGGAGCAACAGAGCCAGAAGTAGGAGCCAAGGAAGAAAGCGAAGCCTTCTTACCCGCCGGGGAAGAGGAAGGAGAGGAGCCAGGCTTACGCTTCTGACTTAAAGAGACAGGTGTCCCAGCAACTACGTACCGGGCAACGGATTCCAGTGTCTCAACAGGAGAAGCCGAACGAGAGCACACACGACGACCGTTAGGAGAGCGATGGACATCCGCCTGCACCGACAGGCGGCGGGGAGAGCCGATAGATGGAGGAAGAGGATGGGAAGGAGGATCGGAGGGGGACGAGGAAGAAGACACAGGAGACATGACAGACCGGGTTGAAAGAAGGGGAACCCCAGACAGAGGACCAGGAGGGGGACCCCTCGGGAAAGAACTCAAAGGAACAGAGGAGGGGGCAGTGGGCGTATCAGGGTCCAAGGCCCGGAAACGGTTGAGAGTCTGAGGAAGGGGGGAAGGACGAGGAGAGGAAGAGCGCAACACGCGAGCATAAGAGATGTTAGTATAAGGCGGGAGCCGGCGAACCTGGCGCCTCGCCTCAGGAAAAGACAAACGCTCCCGGTGCTTCAGGTTAAGGACGGCCGCCTCAAGCTTGTAATGGACACAGGCACGGGAGAACGTAGGATGGGCCTCACCGCAGTTGAGGCAGCGAGCTTGGGGAGAAGTGCACTCCGACTTAGAGTGACCTTCACTCCCACACAAAGGACAGAGAGAGACAGTCCCAGAGCAGCGGAGGGCACCATGCCCAAACCTCCAGCACTTATTACAAAGTCGAGGAGAAGGAATATACTCCTGGACAGAGCACCGAGCACCAGCAAGAATGACAGAGGATGGAAGGGTCCTACCATCAAAGGTGATCTTCACAACGCGAAGGGGTTGACGGCGACGACCACGAGGGGGACGAGTAAACGAGTCAACCTGGAGGACAGAATGGCCTTGGGCATCAAGGATATGCCGAATATCATCGTGGCAATCCTGCAGATTCCGAACACCGGTTGCAACATGGGGTGGGAGGAGAATAGTGCCAACACTGGAATTCATCGGAACGTTCTTGGAGACCCGAACAGGGATCTCGCCAAGGCAAGATAAGGCAGCCAAGCGGGAAGCCGCATCCTGAGAAGGAGCAGCAACGACACGTGTACCGAGACGAGTGGGGTTGAAAGTAACACACGCATCCACGGAATCTACAAGATGCCGATGGAGGGAGAAATCGTCAGGAGGCGCAGAATCAAGAGGGAGGAGATCAAAGTATTTGGCCCATGAAGCAGGACCAAACAAGGCCTGATACGCATCAGCACGGGAAGGAATCGAGCGAGTGCGGTTGGGGCGCGAACGGCGTTGAGAACCCCTAGAGAGAGAGGGGTCAAAAGGCGCAGTAGTCACAACGAAAGACTTAGCCACACCAGGGGACGAAGTGGCCACCACCGGGGGCTGGAGGCTCGACCCAACCTCAGAGGAGGGAGGGGAGCTGGGGGAAGAAGTCAGGACGGTCAAAGGAGGAGCAAGGTCGGGGCCCAACGCAGCGGGAGCTACAGAGCCTGGTCTTCCAATACAGGCCGACTCGGGGGCTTGGTCGCCCACCCCACGAGCCTGAGAGGGTACAACGGAAACATTCAACGACATAGAGACGAAAGTGACAAATTCATCCACGAATGTGCCCCCATACCCACCATGGAGCCACAATTAGAGGCAGGACACCCAACAGGAAGCTATCGCTGATCATGCCGGGACCCCCTAGGGGTGCGTCGTGAGTATACGCCCCACAAACGCCACCTTAAGAACCGTCAGTCCGTCGAGATCGGGTTCAGCGACGAAAGGGGGATTGACAATAAAAGGTTCCCCTCGCTCGAGACGTCGGGTACTACAGTTCTACGGGTGCAAGAGTATGCCTCCTCAAGCACCCGGGCGTCAAAATAGAAGAAGTCCAAAGAAATAATCCAAAACAAGCAAAAGGTCGGCAGGAAACGACAAGCAGATAGGAGAAGAGGGGGGAGAAAAACGAAACATAAGGAAAAGGAAAAGCGATCCGGCACAATTGGAGAAGACAGCAGCAGGAGTGCAAGGCCAGAAAAGGACAGAGGACTGCCCAACGGAGCATCACACTCCGGCAGCCGTCCACCAAGCCCCCTCACGACGCCAACGGGCCGGAAGGGGAGGGGGGGCAATCCAGGAAAATGCAGTCGGCCCACCCTTCTCTTTCCTGCCTAATTTTCGTTGCCTGGTCATAAAATTCTATTAAACCTGTGAGGCACGATTTACCATCTCTGAACCCATGTTGGTGGTGCGTTACAAAGTTATTTCCCTCCAGATGCTCTACGAGCCTTTTCCTCACGATCTTCTCCAGCACCTTGCATGGTATACAAGTTAAGGAAACTGGCCTGTAATTCAGTGCCTCTTGCCTGTCACCCTTTTTGTATATTGGGACCACGTTAGCTGTCTTCCAACTTTCTGGTAAGTCTCCTGTTTCCAGTGACCTGTTATACACCATAGAGAGTGGCACACTTAGTGCTTCTGCACCTTCCTTTAGTATCCATGGTGAGATTCTATCAGGCCCAACAGCCTTTGTCACATCTAGCTCCAGCAGACACCTTTTGACCTCATCACTGGTGAGGTCAAATTCCTCCAAGGTTGCTTGGTTTGCCGCCTCCTCATTTAGTGCAGGGGCTTCTCCTTGTTCTATTGTGAAGACCTCCTGGAATCTCTTGTTGAGTTCTTCACACACCTCCTTGTCATTCTCTGTGTATCTGTTCTCCCCTCTCCGCAGCTTCATCACTTGTTCCTTCACTGCTGTTTTCCTCCTGATATGGCTGTGGAGCAGCTTTGGTTGGGTCTTGGCTTTACTCGCGATGTCATTTTCAAACTGTCTCTCTGCTTCCCTCCTCACTCTGATGTACTCATTTCTGGCCCTCTGGTATCTCTCCCTGCTCTCTGGTGTTCTGTTATTTCTGTAGTTTCTCCATGTTCTTTTACTCAGTTGTTTCGCTACCTTACATTCCTGGTTGAACCATGGGTTTTTCTGTTGTTTTTCGTTTTTCTCCTTTTGGACGGGGATAAACCTGTCTGCAGCTTCCTGGCACTTTTGGGTGACAATATCCATCATGACCTGCACATTCTTGTCTCTAAGTTCTGTTTCCCATGGTATTCCCCTGAGGAAGTTCCTCATCTCGTCATATTTTCCTCTTCGGTAATTCAGTCTTTTCCCCTCCACTCCCATCCTTGGATAGGTTATCCCTACCTCCACCAAGTACTCAAAGGTCAGTACACTGTGGTCACTCATTCCTATGGGGGCTTCAACTTTGACTTCCCTTATTTCTGACTCATTCAGGGTGAATATTAAGTCGAGTCTAGCTGGTTCATCATTGCCTCTCATTCTTGTGGGTTCCTTGACATGCTGGCTCAGAAAATTCCTTGTTGCCACTTCCAAGAGTTTAGCTCGCCACGTATCTGCACCACCATGTGGGTCCCCATTCTCCCAGTCTATCTTTCCATGGTTGAAATCACCCATGATTAAGAGTCTTGAGCCATTCCTGCAGGCAACTGAAGCTGCTCTCTCTATTATATTAATGGTTGCCATGTTGTTCCTATCAAACTCCTGTCTAGGTCTTCTGTCATTTAGGGGAGGGTTGTAAATGACTGTCACTATTATCTTAGGTCCACCCATTGTTATAGTTCCTGTTATGTAATCTCTGAATCCGTCACAGCCCGGAATTTCCATCTCATCAAAACTCCAGTCCTTCCTTATCAGCAGGGCCACTCCTCCACCTCCTCTCCCTTCCCTCTCTTTCCTTACTATATAGTAGTCCTTTGGAAACACAGCATCTGTTATGACTCCTGACAATTTTGTTTCCGTTAGTCCTATTACATCAGGGTTTTCTTCTTGCACCCTTTCTGCCAGTTCACTTGCTTTATTGGTAATCCCATCAATGTTTGAGTACATTACCTTGAAGCTCACTTTCTTATATCCAATTTCACCCACACTCCCTACAAGTGTAGGAGGTTGTTCTATGGTCATTGCTACTTGGGTAGGCTCCTCCTCCTGTGAGGTAGTTGCCAGGGGTTCAGGGGGAGGTGGAGTGGGGGGTGGAGGGCTTAGGTCTTCATCAGGCCTGCTTGGGGCAGGAAGAAGTCCTGGGGGTGAGGGAGCAGGGATTGCTTGGGGAGAGGGCACGCCCTCCTGCGGTGTAGTTGACAGGGGTTTGGAGGGAGGTGGAGTGGGGGATAGAGGGCTTTGGTCTTGCTCAGGCCTGCTTGGGGCAGGGAGAAGACCAGGGGCTGGGAAAGCAGGGGTTACTTGGGGTAAGGGGAGGGGGAGGATTTGGGTTTCATGATGGGCATTATGCAGGGGCAAGGAAGGGTTTGTGCTGGGGGGTAGGGAGGGCCCTATTGGGTGGTGGACTGGGGTGTTGCATTCCTCCCTGGGGTTCCTGGGTTGCTGGATTGGGGTTCCCCACTCCCCTCTGGGATTGCTGGGTTGGAGGCTGAGGTTCCCTGGCTCTCTTCCCTCTCCTTGCGCCTTTTCCTTGTATCTGCTGCCCTTACTATCTCGTCTCTGGTCATGTCCCTCTGAACATATACCTCTTTGTAGTTCCTTGCATACCTCAGTTTGCTCTTCCTTACTAGAATGTCCTCTTTGATGTCCTCGCTCTTGAATACTACCTTGATCAATCTTTTTTTCTCTCTGTTGTACTGGCCAATCCGGAAAAACTGTTCTATGTCTCGTTCAGCCCCTTCCATTCCTATCTCC
>NC_091206.1:10631868-10636868 GCF_040958095.1 Procambarus clarkii | reverse complement strand
GTTGGCGATTATTTGCATTTGTAGTACGTGGGTGAAGCATTTACAGCGTTGTGGTTCGAACAAAATTCGTCAGTAATGTACTTGTTCCGGAAGTGCTCGAACATCAGCAGTTGTGAGTCGTGTATAAACCGTTTTTCATTCATAAACAAGGGGTTTGGCTAGTGCATGGAATCACTTTTGGGTCTTTGTTTGGAGGACGAGCTGGATGCAGAGGGAAAGCGAAACACTGTTTAAGCAGCCCATCCTCCTATAGTTTCCCAACGTCGATAAACTGTCGCACTGAAATCCCCTCTCCTAACCTACCAGAGGACCCAAAACAGAAAACGAAAGAGTATGTCAATTTCACGAACCGCTACCATTTTCTAGTACGACAAATTTTGGCCTTAGGCAGAGTAGGCGACATAATGCGACACTCTCCTAGGAGGACGGGTTGAAGTGTTCCCTTGTAATAAGCTGTGAGTTATGTGTATAGTGTCAGAAGCAAGCAGTATGACGGCTGGATTAATAACCATTTGCCCAGTGTTTATGGGGACGGGCTGGAAGACCAATAGTTGGAATCGTTCAGCATGTAGAGTGCTCTATGGGGGTGGAGTATGTGTACAATATTATGGATGATGGAGCCTTAAGTATGGGTAGAGAATGAACAGTGGAAAATGCATGACTCAGAATAGAGGGTGGGGAATGGTAGGTGGGGTATGGTAGGTGGGGTATGGTGGGTGGGGTATGGTAGATGGGGTATGGTGAGTGGGGTATGGTAGGTGGGGTATGGAGGGTGGGGTATGGAAGGTGGGGTATTGTGGGTGGGGTATGGTGGGTGGGGTATGGAAGGTGGGGTATGGAAGGTGGGGTATTGTGGGTGGGGTATGGTAGGTGGGGTATGGTGGGTGGGGTATGGTAGGTGGGGTATGGAAGGTGGGGTATGGTGGGTGGGGTATGGAAGGTGGGGTATGGTGGGTGGGGTATGGAAGGTGGGGTATGGTGGGTGGGGTATGGAAGGTGGGGTATGGTGGGTGGGGTATGGAAGGTGGGGTATGGTGGGTGGGGTATGGTAGGTGGGGTATGGTGGGTGGGGTATGGAAGGTGGGGTATGGTGGGTGGGGTATGGAAGGTGGGGTATGGTGGGTGGGGTATGGTAGGTGGGGTATGGTGGGTGGGGTATGTAGGGTGGGGTATGGAGGGTGGGGTATGGTGGGTGGGGTATGGTGGGTGGGGTATGATGGGTGGGGTATGGTGGGTGGGGTATGAAGGGTGGGGTATGGTGGGTGGAGTATGAAGGGTGGGGTATGAAGGGTGCGGTATGGAGGATGGGGTATGGTGCGTGGTGAATGGAAGGTAGGGTATGGAGGGTGGGGCTTGGAAGCACAAACAGTTCAACACAACACAACACAAATACCTCAACACATCACAGCACAAACAGCTCAACACAAGAAAGGATTGGAGATTCGAAGAGATGGATATCCCAGGCTGTGAAGGCTTCAGAGACTATAAATCAAGCACCTTGGCAATAGATAGGCTAGACTCTGTCTCCTGTCAGAATCGCTCCCAACTTTTAATTACGGAAGCCTTCGACCATGGATAGATAGACTGGGACCATAAGGAACCGCAGAGGGTCTTAGAAACATGGAGAGCTAAACTACTGGAGATTAAAACAAGAAACATTTTAATCCAACAAGTCAGGGGTCCCATAACAATGATAGGTAATGATGAACCAGATAGACTTGACTTGAAATTTACTCTGAACGAGTCAGACACAAGGGAAATCAATTCGGAAGCTCCTTGGGAAGGAATGACTAAAATTAATTGATGTTTGAATATCTGGCGGAACCAGGGATAATTTACTCAAGAAAGGGACCAGAAAATAAAATACTGGCATACCGAAAGGGTAAATATCAGGAATTAAGAACATTTCTTATGGAAATACTATGGGCAACAAAGCTCAAGGAAAAGGCTACACAGGACATGATAGGCTAATTCACCTGGAAGTGCCATGAAGCAGAAAATAAGTTTCTACCGGTCGAAAATGAATAAACGAAATACAAAAGAGGAATCCATTAATCATGGATGTAAGGGGGCAAAGCCGCTAAGTACAGGGTACAAAGATATGGATAAACTACAGGAATAGCATAACTCTGGAGAGCAGGGAAGATACCAGAAGGCCAAGAAGGAGAATCTCAGAGTGAGAAGTGAGGCACAGTATGGAAATGACAGAACAAATAAAGCAAAGACCCAATTCTAATTGCTGCATAGCCACATCATGAGGAAAACATCGGTTAAGTAACACATAATAACATTGAGAATATGGGCGAACAAGTTTACTGAGAATGATAAAAAGGTATGTGAGGAACTTGACAAGAGATTCATGAGGTCTTCAAAATAGAGCAAGGGGAAGCTCGTGAATTAAAAATGTATTTAACCAGGCCCCGCTGGAGGAATTTGAGATTACCAGAGGTGAGGTAAGGAAACATCTGTTGGAACTGGCCGTGACAAAGGCTGTTGGCTCAGATGGAATCTCACCATGGATACTTAAAAGGGAGTTGAAGCACATTGCGTGCCATTCTCCATGATATATAATTTATCACTTGTAACAGGAGAACTACCAAAAACTTTGAAGAAAGCTTTGTTGCCCCATTATACAAGCAGGAGCCATTGAAATACAGGCCAGGGTTTCTAACTTGCATACTGTGCAAGGCGATTTAAAAGATTGTGAGAAAAAAGTGGAGGGAACAGGAGGCCAGAGGCATGGTACCAAGTTAGAGACAAAATCCTCCAAGAAACGGACAGAGAGAAGGATCAATGGGTTGATATCACACCGATCCTATCTTCTGTAGGCCGTATCAAGAAGATATCATCAGCGGCATATGCAAGACTGGCTAACATTAAAACTGCTTTAAGAAATTTGTGGAAGGAAACAATCGCAGTTGGCGTCACAGGTGGAGACATTAAGTATATAAATGACCAACAGAAACATTAGAATTTCTGTTTCAGTGCCAGGGGTAGATAATATAGGTAATGCATTAGGCAGTGATGCGGTGGAGGCTGACTCCATACACAGTTTCAAATATAGATATGACAGAGGCTAACAGGCTCAAGAATCTGTACACCGGTTGAATAAGTGTTGAGAGGAGGGACCAAAGAGCCGAAGCTCAACCCCCGTAAACACAATTAGGTCAGTACAACACAATATCAACAGATCTACACAACACAACACACACATTTGAAAACCACACAACACAACCAGTTCAACAACACACAAATTGTTCAACACAACATAGCACAAATGCTCAACACAAGACAACACAACACAAATGCTCAACACAACACAGATAGTTCAATACAACACAACACAAGTTCAAAACAGCAGAAAACAAATGGTTCAACACATCACGACACAAAACGTTCACCACAACACAGCACAAAGAGTTCAGTACAACACAACCAAACACCTCAAAACAACACAAACACCTCAACACAACACAGTACAACGAAGACGACAACACAAAATTCACCGCAAAAAATGATTGGCACAAACAACTGACTGTTTCAACACTTCACCATTTTTCTATTCCATTTCCTGGCACTGGGTAAACCTTTACTTTAAATTTAGATTTATCAAATCTTAAATTTTGTTTAATTTAAACAAATGCAGACCTTTCCCTTCTTCTTGTTTGGACTTCGTGAAATAATAGTTGTTATCTCTCGCGTATTTAATATAATGTTTATAATAATAATAGTAATAAAAATATGATTATTATTATTGATCGAAATGAAATCACAATGGTGTGGTGTTATATCACTGAAAATCCTTTTGAGACAAGGGCACAGCCCCGCTCCTATGCCAGTAAGTCCACAATGGGATCACCATAGCCCGTGCTGCATGGAACTGTTTGTTCCGAGTAGCTGAATCTAAAACAAGAAGAACAACATCCTCAAACCAGCTAGAGCGGTCGCAGAGAGATCGCATTCAGCCCCGGTCCTGTGCCAGGTAAATCCACTTCGGGCTCACCATAGTCCGTGCTACTTGGATCGTTTTGTTCCGAGTAGCTGAATAAAAAACAACAACATTCCTCTCTCCCTCATACACGACAGGACGTGTATGGTCCAGGACGAACCAAAACCTCATATTTTCTCCATCCTCTGATGTATGGTTTGGTCATTATACCCATGCAGAAATTATTGGACGTATGAAGCCACAATATAAATTCGCTTATAAAGTCAAAAATGAGTTCACACGAGTCAGTACGGACACTGAGAGGTAACTGAAAACTACATTGCTGCAAATGTTAAGGACAACCCGAAGGTGTAGACCCATATAAGGAGAAAAAGAACAGAAAGAGACCATGTGATCTAATTATAGAGGCAAAAGGTATTCTCAAGTAGAACGACAAAAAGTTCTGTTATGAGCTCAACGAGAGATTTCAAGAGGTCTTTACAAAAGAATCATTATTGTTATCACTGTTGCAAGCTAAAAGTTGCCGCAAAATAATAATAGTAGATGACATTGCAGTCACTCAGGATGTTTAACTGAAATGTTAAACAAAAGACTGGAAAGACAAGAAATCTCACTTAATTGTGTAAACCAAACACAAACAAAAAACAGATGCAGTTCCAGTATTTACAAAAAAGGCGGGAAAGACAGGATGCACTATTAGAGACAAGTGACCCTGACACGTAATCATTGTAGTGCTGAAGCACGTTATCAGGTTGAGAATAATGGAGCACCTGGAGAGGTTAAAATTTATAATGGAAGAGCAGTATTGATTTAGAGGGAGAAGTCAAATTTGATTGAGTTCTATGACAAGGTTACTAGGATAAAGAGGAAAGACTGTTGTGACGTCCCTCAAACAGCGAGCAGGTGCAGCTAACACCCTAGCTGTCCCGACCATGACCAGGAGGCCTGATCAGAGACCGGGCCGCGGAGATATTTATCCCCGGAACCAACAACAGGTAGTCGGTGGATAGGTCCGAGTCAATCTCCTCCGGACAGAAGGACTCATAAGCCA
>NC_091206.1:10454368-10626868 GCF_040958095.1 Procambarus clarkii | reverse complement strand
CGCCTCGCAACTGTCAATCAACTGTTTGCTAACTACTTTTTTCCACCCCCCCCCCCAGGAAGCAGCCCGTAACAGCTGACTAACTCCCAGGTACCTATTTACTGCTAGGTAACAGGGGCATTCAGGGCGAAAGAAACTTTGCCCATTTGTTTCTGCCTCGTGCAGGAATCGAACCCGCGCCACAGAATTACGAGTCCCGCGCGCTATCCACCAGGCTACAAGGCCCCTGTGTGTGTGTGTGTGTGTGTGTGTGTGTGTGTGTGTGTGTGTGTGTGTGTGCGTGCGTGCGTGCGTGCGTGCGTGCGTGCGTGCGTGCGTGCGTGCATGCTTGCGCGCGAAAATGCATTTATGTTATCTGTGTCAAAGCACATGTTATGTGTAATCTGAAATCGAGCCACTGTAAAATCGTATAAATCCTGATTTTGAAATATATTCACGAGAGACAAGAGAACAGAACTGTTGCTACTTGTAAACAATAACAAGCTTATATATGTTTTTAAAATATCTAATTTTGTGATTTACTTTTTAAGGCAAATAACAGAGGCCAGTTGCTATCAAAGTTCGAACCCTGGCTTTTATGACGTCATCTGCTCGAGGGAGGGACGCACAGATCCTTTGACTCTTTATTCTCTTTGTACTTCCCCAACGGCCCCCCCTTCGTCAAGGTTTATTTTTCACTGCCTCTTTCCTGCTGTAGCCGTGATCCAATCTCTTCCATGCATGTTCCAGTCACTTGCAGAGCTTGAAGGCCGTGTTCCAGTCTTTTCAAGAGCACGACTAGGGGTCAGAGTGACTCTTCTGACCCCTCTCCCAGTCGTGCTCTTGTCCCTTTGACCGTGTTCGAGTTTCTTGCTCCACCACGTTGTGAAGACTGAGACGCCCGACGCTCACAGTCTTGAAGCAGCTTGATGGTCGCATCACCTTAAGAGACTGTCACGTTTTTACTTCCTTCAGGGAGTTTATTCCCCGTTTGTCGGTGATTTTATCAGCGAGCTCCAGGTGTGTGACGAGAGCTCCAGGTGTTAGTTGAGAGCTCCAGGTGTGTGACGAGAGCTTCAGGTGTTAGTTGAGAGCTCCAGGTGTGTGACGAGAGCTTCAGGTGTTAGTTGAGAGCTCCAGGTGTGTGACGAGAGGCTCCAGGTGTGGGTACCAAGTGGTCAGATGTGTGCCTCAAAGTTGCTAGTGAGAGTTGCACGACTAAAATAGTCCGTTGCGAGGCTCCAGGTTAGTGTGTTGAGGCTCAAGTATCATGTAGAAGTGTCTAGGAGGGGTCTAGGACGGTGTTCTGTAGCTTCAGGTATGCGTTGCCCAACCATTTGGGCTGGACGGTAGAGCGACGGTCTCGCTTCATGCAGGTCGGCGTTCAATCCCCGACCGTCCAAGCTGTTGGACACTATTCCTTTTCCCCGTCCCATTCCAAATTCTTATCCTGACCCCTTCCAAGTGCTATATAGTCGTAATGGCTAGCCGCTTGCTCCTAATAACTCCCTCCCCTCCAGGTATGCGTGCCGGTGGTCCGGTAAAGACACTCCGGTGGTCCTAGAATGCGTTCCGAGTCTTCAAATGGGCGCCTGAGAGTAGGATGTGACAATCCTCGTCCTTTAACACCCATAACCTAATTAAACCTAACCAGAACAGACTTAATCAAATTAAAACCTCGTTGGAGCTAGACTGTTTTTTATGTTACTCCAAAATTTGCACTGGCTGTCAGTTCCCTTCGTGGGTTGTGGTGAAGGAGGGAGGGAGGGAGTCATTGAGAGAGGGACAGGGTGGGAGGGAGACACAGAGAGGGAGACAGGGTAGGAGGGAGTCATTGAGAGAGAGACAGGGTGGGAGGGAGACAGGGTAGGAGGGAGAAAGGGAAAAAGGAAGATAAAATGGGAGGAAGGCAAAATCGCAGGAGGAATCCCCTCTTGTCAAGGAAAGAAGACAGATTGATACTATTTGTTGCAGGGTCTTACTGTCTCTGTTGCACATGTTGCTCTACGTGCCGTGGGAAGGGGGGAGGTAAGAAGGACGTTTTGAGAGTATTGATAATGTTCCAAGAGTCTCAGGTGATATAGGTAACGCTTACGAGTTTGTGTATGCGATGTGGTGAGTTTTAACGATAGATCAAGATTAAAACAAATTTTTAATGAATTTAACATAAAATAATCGTTACAAATCCACGGCCTTAAACCCTTAAGGCGTCCTGTACATACCAGTTGCGTCGCTCCTGGCAGTATGGGTTCGAGTCACTTCTGGGGTATGAGTTTTCACAGTTGCATATAGTCCTGGGGACCATTCAGGCTAGTTCGCATATTATATATATATATATATATATATATATATATATATATATATATATATATATATATATATATATATATATATATATATATATATGTCGTACCTAGTAGCCAGAACGCACTTCTCAACATACTATGCAAAGCATGATTTGCCTAATAAGCCAAGTTTTCATGAATTAATTGTTTTTCGACTACCTAACCTACCTAACCTAACCTAACTTTTTCGGCTACCTAACCTAACCTAACCTATATAGATAGGTTAGGATAGGTTAGGTAGGGTTGGTTAGGTTCGATCATATATCTACGTTAATTTTAACTCCAATAAAAAAAATTGACCTCATACATAATGAAATGGGTAGCTTTATCATTTCATAAGAAAAAAAATTGAGTAAATATATTATTCAGGAAAACTTGGCTTATTAGGCAAATCGGGCCCTGCATAGTAGGCCGAGTACGACGTTCTGGCTACTGGGTACAACATATATATAAATATATATATTAATAAATATGACCGAAAAAGTAAGATTAATAATTCTAACACGAATTTTCTCAATCTTTCGTACATTACGCTTCACTGTTGGAGGTAAATCAAAAATCACTTCTCCAAAATTCATTTTTATAGACTAGAAATAAAAATGAATTTTGGAGAAGTGATTTTTGATTTACCTCCAACAGTGAAGCGTAATGTACGAAAGATTGAGAAAATTCGTGTTAGAATTATTAATCTTACTTTTTCGGTCATATTTAATAATATGTCTACAGGAAAGACTGCTACCAAAATATACTAATAAATAAATATATATATATATATATATATATATATATATATATATATATATATATATATATATATATATATATATATATATATATATATATATAAGGCACAACTCTCCTAAACACGAGAGTGAAGTATAGAACTTTAGAACACTTTCCCACCAGGAGACTCGAACCCTAACCAGCACAGAAGCCTTCCAGCAACTGGCATAACAGGTACGCCTTAACCCGCTCGGGTTAAGGCGTACCTGTTATGCCAGTTGCTGGAAGGCTTCTGTGCTGGCTAGGGTTCGAGTCTCCTGGTGGGAAAGTGTTCTAAAGTTATATATATATATATATATATATATATATATATATATATATATATATATATATATATATATATATATATATATATATATATATATATATACATGACTGGCTAACTGGTTCGTAGCCAGCTTTACGGAAATCATTATTTGTACCTTAATTTAAAATTGTTTCCCCTCTACTGCCCTCATATATTCACAAGTCACATATTACAATAAAAAAGTGAGAAACGGCAGATAAGGATAATTTTGGATAAATAAGAACCTTGTTAGCCCACTATTTGAATTCAACTTTAGATTCCCATTTACCAACATTTTGAAATTGATTTTAGACCCCCATTAACATACAATTTGAATTAGAATTTGAGGCTCTGATTTTGGTGCCTCACGAGACGCTCTCCACCTCACCTGAGCGGAGACAGAAGCGTTGCCCCATCGTCTCTACCTGCGACATTTACAAAGACATATCCCCAGATATATCTGTGTCTAAAAAAAAAAAAAAAAGTTTTCGCATGTTATTAATGAGGGGAAGCTATTCCTTGCGCGGGTTCGTCTCTAATGAAAAAGTTGGCCACGATCGTTTACCAAATTAATAGCTGTTAATTAAGCCTCGGGAATGCAATCCCATTATCCGAATCTGGCCGGTCCTGACAGTCTTCTTGTTTACTTCCCCATCAGCCCAGGCCCAGGCTGTGGAGGGGAGGGGGTGGGGCCGGAGGGTGGAGGGGTGGTAAGGTTAGAAAGGGATACGGAGGGTGGAGTTATGGGTGGAGTGGAGGAGGGGTTAGAAGTTTGAGAAGGGTTGATGAGGAGTGAAGAGGGGGTTGGCGGTGGTGGTGTTTTGGATGAGAAGACCATTTCAATCAGCCTGTTCCCTTGATTTGCCACAATGTACGAAATAAGGGATACTAAAACTCACACGAATGTGAATCATGTAGGAGGAGGAGAAAGAAGAGGAGGAGTGTCGAAGACATATAGTACGGAATGAGGGGTTACTGCTTACCTAGTAAGAACTACAGGGAAGTGAGGCCAAGATTTTTAGGTCCTGCCTACCAGCTTTTTAGTACAGCAATGAAGCGCGTCAGTGACTGGGCAAGTACAACTCAACCCGAACTTGAAGGCATATGAAGGAAAAAGTTTTAGACGAACAACCACAACAACGGCATAGAACCTGATAAGTGTTAAAGGAAATACAATCTTCTCACCAAAATAAGAAGGAAAAGCATGAGGTACACAAGGGTGGAGGCGGTGAAAACCTTCTGTTATAATTACACTGGAGCTTCCAGGAAGTCAATGTATCAGAGACATTGGTCAGTAAGAGTACATACTAGGAATAACGATAGTCTGTAAGCCGTGATTTACAACAACCAAACAGTAGAAGGCCTAGCGAAGAATACACCAAAGAACATGATTTGTCAATAGATAATGAAAAAATCAGCCAGAGTGACAAGCGTTTTGAAGCCTAAGACTTTAATACTTGTGGATTTTAATTACACATAAATAGACTGGATAAATAAGGGCCAGCAAAGAGGGTGATGAGACAGAGAGCAAAACAGACAAACACAGCGGACAAATACTTATTGAAGCAACAAATTACAAACTAGAACAAATAAAGAGAGAGGACTCGCCAGCATCACTGGACATGGTGTTAATTCAAGATGGGACAGATATCGGAACACCAATGAGGTGACCCTTGAGGCTACAACAGCAGCTATATTGAGCGAGATGGCACAATGGAGCCTGAAGAGTTTGTTAGACCAAGAAACACGTTGTGGAAGATGAGAGACTGCAGCTGTGAGGACAACAGTAAGGTGAGGAACTTTCTGAACGAAGTGTAATGGGAAGAAAGCTGCAAGATAAGACAACAGATAAGGTGCTGAAATTCAATGCTCAGCAATGTATAGATGCAACAGCGCTGTTCATCCCACCCCAAGTAGCAGGCGGACGAGAGAAACAAAGTAAACCTCTAGCATTCCAGAGAATAAAAGTAGAAGACCTAAAATCATGGACAAATACAAAGGCTAAGTACACAAAACGAGAGAGAAGTTGTAAAGAAAGTCAGTCACGAATCAATGTGCATAGAGAGAAACTGAGAAATAATTTTAAACGACCTTGCGGCGAAAATTAGGTAGGAAAATATCAGTAGGAACTTAACAGTTCGAGACAATGTGACTAGACTGAAGTGACACGAGACAATTCTCACGACAAACTGTGCGAGTGGAAGTCATACAGTCATACCATACTGCCATACCATACTGTTATACAATACAGTCATACCATACTTTCATATCATACTGTTATACAATACAGTCATACCACACTGCCATACTCATACTGTCAATCATACTGGCATACCATACTGTCATTCCATACATTCATACCACACTCTCATACCTACTGTCTTACCATACAGTCATACCATACTATCATACCTCTTGTCATACCATCAGTCATACCATACTGTCATACCACATTGGCAAACATACTGGCATACAATACTGTCATACTGCTCAGTATACAGTTGGATAACTGCTCAGTCATACTGCTGTAGGATAACTGCTCAGAAAGTTTGTGTTGGGAAGTTGTCTCAGGAAATATTCATGTAGACTGTTTCCCGTAATTACTTGTTAACTACCAAGTAAACAAATGTTAAGTGCCTTCAAGTACTTGTTATTTTGTCCGTGCAACAGCGTCTTGGCGCATTGCAGCCACTGGCTTTGTCCTGTACATTAACCTATGTATGCATTATCATATTATTATAGGAGTAATTATATATGCACAAAACTGAAGAGATAGTATGAAATTTATAATTTCATATAATTTCATAAACGCATCTAAGACTTAATATTTCACAGTAAGCAGAATATATATTCTGCTTATATATTAAATATATATATATATATATATATATATATATTATTAAATATGACCGAAAAAGTAAGATTAATAATTCTAACACGAATTTTCTCAATCTTTCGTACATTACGCTTCACTGTTGGAGGTAAATCAAAAATCACTTCTCCAAAATTCATTTTTATTTCTAGTCTGACGCGACACGGGCGCGTTTCGTAAAACTTATTACATTTTCAAAGACTTCACAAATACACAACTGATTAGAACTTGCGTTTCCCTGATTTTATATCTACATTTGAGTGAGGTGGGAAGGGTGATGTGGCATTACATTTGAGTGAGGTGGGAAGGGTGATGTGGCATTAACACAAGACAGAACACTAGGGGATATTAATAGGGTATTAAAAGTATCAACACAAGACAGAACAGAAACAATGGGTATTGAATAGAAGTGTTTGTAGAAAGCCTATTGGTCCATATTTCTTGATGCTTCTATATTGGAGCGGAGTCTTGAGGTGGGTAGAATATAGTTGTGCAATAATTGGCTGTTGATTGCTGGTGTTGACTTCTTGATGTGTAGTGCCTCGCAAACGTCAAGCCGCCTGCTATCGCTGTATCTATCGATGATTTCTGTGTTGTTTACTAGGATTTCTCTGGCGATGGTTTGGTTATGGGAAGAGATTATATGTTCCTTAATGGAGCCCTGTTGTTTATGCATCGTTAAACGCCTAGAAAGAGATGTTGTTGTCTTGCCTATATACTGGGTTTTTTGGAGCTTACAGTCCCCAAGTGGGCATTTGAAGGCATAGACGACGTTAGTCTCTTTTAAAGCGTTCTGTTTTGTGTCTGGAGAGTTTCTCATGAGTAGGCTGGCCGTTTTTCTGGTTTTATAGTAAATCGTCAGTTGTATCCTCTGATTTTTGTCTGTAGGGATAACGTTTCTATTAACAATATCTTTCAGGACCCTTTCCTCTGTTTTATGAGCTGTGGAAAAGAAGTTCCTGTAAAATAGTCTAATAGGGGGTATAGGTGTTGTGTTAGTTGTCTCTTCGGAGGTTGCATGGCTTTTCACTTTCCTTCTTATGATGTCTTCGATGAAACCATTGGAGAAGCCGTTATAGTGACTCGAACCCATAGAGGGTTCGAGTCACTTCTGGGGTGTGAGTTTTCATTCGCATATAGTCCTGGGGACCATTCAGGCTTGTTCGCATTTGTGTTCCTCACGTGTGCCCCAAAGAATGAGGTGATTTGGTGAAATGCTATGCCCAAGATTACCATCCGAGTTGCCGTCGGGGAAGTGGCTCAAATAGCCTCGGCTATCACTTCCTTTTACGGCCGTGATGGTCAAGCGGATTAAGGCGCCCTGTAGTTACCAGTTGCGTTGCTTCTGGGAGTATGGGTTCGAGTCACTTCTGGGGTGTGAGTTTTCATTCGCATATAGTCCTGGGGACCATTCAGGCTTGTTCGCATTTGTGTTCCTCACGTGTGCCCCAAAGAATGAGGTGATTTGGTGAAATGCTATGCCCAAGATTACCATCCGAGTTGCCGTCGGGGAAGTGGCTCAAATAGCCTCGGCTATCACTTCCTTTTACGGCCGTGATGGTCAAGCGGATTAAGGCGCCCTGTAGTTACCAGTTGCGTTGCTTCTGGGAGTATGGGTTCGAGTCACTTCTGGGGTGTGAGTTTTCATTCGCATATAGTCCTGGGGACCATTCAGGCTTGTTCGCATATATATATATATATATATATATATATATATATATATATATATATATATATATATATATATATATATATTTATATATATATTCCCTGTGGACGCCACAGGGAACGGACGCTGGGAGGAGGCTCTGCCGGCCATGCGCCATTATCTAGTGACATCCTGACCCCACGGGGCCCAGACTCAACAGTGTGCAGTGTGAACATCCTGGGAAGGTGTGAGAGTGGCGGGAAGTGTCCAGGGTGAACCATCGCAACCAAAAACAACCAAACAAGTGGATTGGCTGTGTGGAATCATCTGAACTGCAGGGAGGGCCAACTGGTGGAAATTATCCAACACTCATATATCATTTTTGTATAATAATACATCATTATTGTATTAACTACAGTAATTACTAATTTTACTAAATTGTAGAATTAATCCAATTCTATTGCGACGCAGCATTTTCCCAAATCCTTCCTACAGTCCCCGTGACGCCGGGAGGTAGCAATATGGTGAAACATGAAATTCTCTCCACATTTAGTTCAATATGAACAGAGTCCAGTTAATTACATACCTATACTAAGGATAATCGTTTATTTAGCTGTTTTATTTATATAGCATATTACTGCATACTGAACTCGCTTACTGAAATGCACCAGTGTCCTAAGGTACATTTCCCGCAGCCTTTCCTCGTAACTCATCCCTCTTAGTTCTGGGACTAGTCTAGTGGCATTCCTCTCAACTTTTTCCAGCTTCGTCTTGTGCTTGACAAGGTATGGGCTCCATGCTGGGGCCGCATACTCGTGGATTGGTCTTACATATATGGTATACAAGGTTCTGAAAGATTCCTTACACAGGTTCCTGAAGGCTGTTCTGATGTTAGCCAGCCTCGCATATGCCACAGATGTAATTCTTTTTATGTGGGCTTCAGGAGATAGGTTTGGTGTGATATCAACTCATTAAATCTTCTCTCTGTCCGTTTCATAAAGTACTTCATCTCCTATTCGGTATCTTGTATGTGGCATCAAAAAATATTCAGTCTGCCAACCCCTCTATTGCTGGATTTTTCTTTCTTGCCTGTGTGTGTGTGTGTGTGTGTGTGTGTTTACTAGTTGTGTTTTTGCGGGGGTTGAGCTTTGCTCTTTCGGCCCGCCTCTCAACTGTCAATCAACTGTTTACTAACTACTTTTTTTTTTTTCCCCACACCACACACACACACACCCCAGGAAGCAGTCCGTGACAGCTGACTAACTCCCAGGTACCTATTTACTGCTAGGTAACAGGGGCACTTAGGGTGAAAGAAACTTTGCCCATTTGTTTCTGCCTCGTGCGGGAATCGAACCCGCGCCACAGAATTACGAGTCCTGCGCGCTATCCACCAGGCTACGAGGCACCACATGTGTGTGTGTGTGTGTGTGTGTGTGTGTGTGTGTGTGCGTGTGTGTGTGTGTGTGTGTGTGTGTGTGTGTGTGTGTGTGTGTGTGTGTGTGTGTGCGTGCGTGTGCGTGTGTGTGTGTGTGTGTGTGTGTGTGTGTACTCACCTAGCTGTACTCACCTAGTTGTGTAAATAAATTCGGGTAAATTCACTTATAATATATTAAATTTAAGATATGCAGGTTGGGAGTCATTGCATTAGATGACCGATTGTTGGAAACCGATTGTTGCTTTTGATACAGTGCCACATGAAAGACTGATTAAAAAAAATAGAGGCTCATGGTATTGGAGGTGCTATATTAACTTGGATTAGGGCATGGCTATTCCAAAGGAAACAGAGAGTTCGTATAAATGGGGTTAAGTCAGAGTGGGAAAATGTTGTTAGTGGAGTACCTCAGGGCTCTGTCCTGGGACCTCTGTTGTTTATAATATATATAAATGATTTAGATTCAGGTTTGAGTAGCAACATTTGCAAATTTGCCGATGATACGAAAATCGGTAGGGAAATTAATACGGAAGAAGACTCACTATCACTTCAAGTTGATCTAAATAGGGTTTTGAAATGGTCAAAAAATTGGCAGATGCAGTTTAATGCTGATAAATGTAAAGTTCTGAGGCTAGGTAATGATGATGATAGAGTTACAAGATACGAGCTAGATGGTGTTGAGATTGCAAAGTCAGATTGCGAAAGGGATCTTATGTTTAGTAAGGAATTAAAACCAATGGATCAATGCACGAATGTTCGAAATTCCTCAAATTAGAAATCAATTCCCCAAATTAGAAGTTAATTACCCAAATTAGAAATCTCTCATATGAAGAAAGATTAGCAAAGCTTAAATTGCATTCACTGGAAAAGCGAAGAGTTAGCGGTGACATGATAGAGGTTTACAAGTGGATGAATGGACATAACAAAGGGGATAGTAATAAGGTATTAAAAGTATCAACACAAGACATAACATGAAACAATGGGTATAAATTGGATAAGTTTAGATTTATGAAGTATTTGGGTAAATACTGGTTCGGTAACAGGGTTGTTGATTTGTGGAACCAATTACCGCGTAACGGGGTGGAGGTGGTGTCCCTCGATTGTTTCAAGTGTGGGTTGGACATGTATATGAGTGGGATTGGGTGGTTATAGATAGGAGCTGCTTCGTTTGGGCCAACAGGCCTTCTGCAGTAACCTTTGTTCTTATGTTCTTATGTTCTTATCTGAGACTCTGGAGATCCGTAGACCTTTCCAGACATGAGAGATAATGCTATATACCAATCACCCAGACACGAATACGGAGAACACAAAAGTGAACAAAACAGCAACAGACCAATTGGCTCAGACGAGGCATTTAGTTAATGGACAGCTTAATGCAAACAATGTAGGTTTGAGATCTCAAGAAGTGTATTTGTTCATCCTATTTTAAAATGTATATACGCTATTAACGTCAATATATATCAAGCAAGGTATTTCAAATGTTTACTCCTCGGTTTAAGTAAAAGTCTTTCTCTTCGTTGGACTTCTGTGGTTAGACTGTAAACTGGAATCTATTGTTTAATGTTTCATTGTGCAGTAATAAAATATTCTTCTGATTCATGTTTGACATGCGCTCTGATAATTGTAAATCTGTTTAAATTCATATTTTAATTTTAACCTTTTAAATTCAGCATTTTTAAGCAAGTCTCATGCAACTTTCTCCATCTGCGTATCGCTTACGTTGTTTCATGAGCAAATTTGTCCACATGATAACTTTCCTCAAATATGGCGAGGGAAGCCGTGCATGAAGCTCTAGAAGACGTACCTGTATCTTGTTCGTAGTGAGGATGGTCTCATTGCTGCCACTCTCTATTGATTTAACATTAATGCCCAAAATTCTTTTGATATGCAGCCTCAGTTGGCTAGAATATCTACTTTTCTTTTCATTATTACCCGGTGTTATTCTACATATTGCTCTTTCGTTTAGTATGTTCACCTATTTCTCTTTCCCAGCTTTCTCCGTGTGTGAGGGGAATATTTCAGGTAGAGACTTGAAGGTGGGATGGGAGTTACATGCTGGAGGTGGGATGAGAGCTGAAAATAGAAGAAAAATTTCATATGGGATGGGAGTTGCAAGTGAAAGCGAAGTTGCAATAGAGAGACTTGGGTAAAGGTGGTGAAAAGGAGATGGGAGGGAGGTGATGGGAAGGAGCTTGGAGGAAAAGCATAACGAGAAAAATTATGTAAAAGAAATACATGATGCGAAAGTTTCAAAGGCTTTTTATTGATTCATAATTTGAATGATTCATAAGAATTATTCAAAAGACCATTATTAACCAGCTGTGTTACAGAGGTAAAGAGTATTCCATTGCAGACATCTTTGCAACGCTGTGATTGGACGATCACCTCAAGCGGTAGTTTCATTGACATTCCCTGTATCAGTAAGTGTCTGGCTATGGGCTGTGGCTGTATGCAAAACTCACTCTGTGGCTGTATACAATTTAATTAACCAAGTAACAACTCCTGTTGTGGACTCTGGCTACAGCGAGGTGTGGAGAGCCGCTCCGGACCCAGGCCCCTCCCACCTCCAGCTGGGGTCTACATTCAACAACACCCGTATTGAATTACATCATTCACATATAAGCTTGTGTAAGTGTTGGAAAAGTACAGAAATACTTTTATGTAGAAGTACAGTAAGAAATGTACAGATGTTCTGCACATCTGATTAGAGTGAACCAAACTCATTTTACGGCGAAAATGTCCAGCAAAAATTCGCTTTGCTTGCGCTTACGAAAAAAAATCATTATAATAAAACTGATCAGTCCCCGTCGGCTACTTACTGAAAAAGACTTCACCTGTTGAGGGCGCCAAAGGCATGAAACCAGGGAGTTGGATAGCCAAAATGATCCCTACCGCACGTGTTCAAAAGGTCGTGGATGCAATGAGTGTTGCTGAAATGGCAGCACTTTCACGTGACTGCTCCCTGCCAACAAGAACACTGCCATTACCCGTTAACGACGCTATCTGGGAGCCAGCAACGGAAGTAGAGTGGGGGCAGAGGGGGGCAGGAGACGGGTTAAGTAGTGTCTTGAGGAGGAATCACGATGGGGGGGGGGTGAAGGGAGGGCGCAAGTGGAAGGGAAGAAAGGAGGGAGGGAGGGGCAAGTAATGACCAAGAGGGGCCTGGGGAGCAGGTAAAGGGAAAGGATGTGTCTGTGAGGCAAGAAGATAGGATCATAATCACTTTAGTTTCCCGAGGCAAAATATCCATCTTGATCGATATCTCAAGTATGGCATCAAGTAACCCGCTCCTCCGCCACTGAAACCTCGAAACAAGAACACATACGTGACATCATCCATCTGACCACAAATGTAATATCAATAATGCAAACAATCAAACTTTAAGGCCATCAGGTACTTATTAACTGGGTGCCAAGTCATGTGGGAATAATAGGAAATAACATTGCAGACGAAGCTGCAAAACTTGCAACTAAGAGAAGAAATGTAGACATTTACATACCACTGAGTCTATCACAGATTAAGAAAGTAATTAGAAATAGAGCAATGCAAAAGATATATAGTGACCACAACACAGCAGTTGCAACATCAGGATCTGCGAGTTGGTACAAAAATTCAACCAATTACGAACCACTTAGTTTGATGAAAGGGAGCAGTAGAACAACAGAACACGTTTACATCGCATCAGGCTTGGATACCCATGTGCATGGGAAATAGGCTTACTGGTTCCAGAAGATGAGAGGAAATGTCACCACTGTGTAGAAACGCCCGACAGACCACTGGAACATTATCTAACACAGTGCACAGTTACAAACCCATTAAGATTTCAACTTAGATTCAACAGAGCAGAAGTTGTTGTTAAACACATGGGACAAAATGTTACTTAAGCGACAATACGAGTCTTAAATACTCATACTCCGCCCAAGTAAAACAGAAACAAGTAACACTTAGTGGGCCAGCTAGAGGCTTAGGGCCTGCGCAGGAATATCCCAGAAAAAGTAATCCGTTCTCTTTATTATTTTTGCGTTATAAATGATCGGTTTTACCTAACCTGAAACGTCATAACCCAGGCAACCCCCCCCCCAACTCGACGGGGACGATAATTCATTAGTCCCGGGAAGCATCTTTACTGCGTTTATTTTTAATTTCTCTAACCCATACAAAGTTTTACGTTTGGATCAATAGCATAAATATGTTGTGTGTTCAGTAAGAAGATAGACTCGTTCATGCTGTATGGCGATAAATATCGATAAAAAATAAATAGATGGCGAAATGTATGGTGATGTGGAGATAAATATCTCCACATCTCAGGCACATCATACATTCCTACCCATCTCAGGCATATCTTAACTTCCTACCCATCTCAGGTTCAATATCCCAGCATCATTTATGAAAACGGAAAGGATTCATTCCCACAAAAGCACAGGTTCCCTTCCTCACCACCATACATCTAGCACGGCATCCATCATGACGATCACCGCCTCAGACATTGCATCCTTTCCACGCCAGGCAAAACACCTTCCTATCCATGTTTTATCTCAAAATAACATCCATCCCTACATATTTTTGATGGCTTGGCCCGTTTTCCTGATAGTTCCGCTCCCCTTCCCTATATATTTCGTACACACTTTCCCTTCCTTTCTATTTCTTTCTATAGTGCCCTCATCCGTGGGTGTTTCCCTCCCTGGTTCTCTCTATGAACACCATTACTAAGCTGCTTGTTCTGCTTCCTGACTCACCATGGAGGCACCAACATTAAGCTTTCCGTCCCTGGTTCTCCCTCTAAACAGTGGCACTAAGCTGGTGATGCTTCCCTCTGTGCTCTTCACTCCTCATGGGAATATCCTCATTTTTCCACTTCTGTCGCTTTTCATCCTTACTTTTTCTCCTCTCCTCTTGCATCTGTCATATTACAATGGCGCCTTGACACAAATAACACGCACACCACATACCACATGCGTCTCTCACATAATACGAGTGACCAGGACATTTCCTTATTTCCTGCATTGTATCATTAAGCAATTTAGAGATAACTTACAATGGTGGTAAAGGCGTTTCTCTCGCCCCACAACAGTGTTATGTTATGCCTCAGGTCTTCATAAAAGTTCCTGCTTCCTGTTTGTTAACTTGTGGAATAGGGAGGTGGGTGATGGGAGAGAAAGACTGTCCCGGGTACGGCCGGGTACCCCTACTAGGAATTTTATGTAATTGTGTAATTTTACTAAAGTCGCTGATTGAGCGAAGCGAGAAGCATCTCTAATGCTGAACTCGTAAATAATACTGAACTAATAAATAATGCCGAACTCGTAAATAATGCTGAACTCGTAAATAATGCCGAACTCGTAAATAATGCTGAACTCGTAAATAATGCTGAACTCGTAAATAATGCTGAACTCGTAAATAATGCCGAACTCGTAAATAATGCTGAACTCGTAAATAATGCTGAACTCGTAAATAATGCTGAACTCGTAAATAATGCCGAACTCGTAAATAATGCTGAACTCGTAAATAATGCCGAACTCGTAAGTAATGCTAAACTCGTAAATAATGCTGAACTCGTAAATAATGCTGAACTAAATACTCATGCACGAATTCAGTTCTTGTATCTTATCTTTACAAGTTTCATCCATACTGTTACTCAAGTTTGTATATTTAAATGTCTCTGAAGCTCTGTTGTTCTCTTTCAGTTTCAAATAAAATGGAAGTTCGTGACATTGAAGAATGAATGCTAATGCTCGACAGTGATTTCCAGTAAGAAAAAAAACAAATACAATAAGAGGACATTATTGTATTATTATTGAGGACTGTATTCTAAGAGATAATGTAAATCTGTCTATCTGACTGATCAAAGTTGGAGGCCATACACTTGGGGCTAGGGTTACCTAAGTTGGCAGAGGGACTGGTCTGGGGTACGGGATAAACATAGGCTGGTTGGTGTCGCTAGAATTTAAAATGGAACAGCGTGCCAGTGCCCAATCATTTCCCCACGACGATTTTTGGCACTGCTCGCCAGCTACACAGCTCAATATTTTAGAAGCAAACTTTTCCAACAATTTTTTTTCATGTAGTAAATAGGCACCGTTTTTCACTAATCTCTTGACAATTAACACAAAATTCCTGCAAATAATTTGCTGGTACTAGCATGAAATGGACGATTCCACCTCAGCTTCGAAGGTTTCTCAAGCTACGAATATTCAACAGAGTAAGGGCTAAGTATTCTTTTTTTAAATTTCACACCACACAACTCGTCTCACTGGCGATCACCCACACATTACACAATTATATTTTTAAAGGATAGAGAGAGGAAAATGGACAGAGACAGTGACAAAGACAGAGAAAGACAGGGGAAACAGAGACAGAGACAGACAGTATATAGATAGATGGATAGACAGATGGATAGATAGATGTATAGATGGATGGACAGATGGATGGATAGATGGACAGATCGATAAAGGTATATGTAGACAGATGAGTAGAAGGATATATAGATGGATAGATTGAAAGAAGAGTAGGTGGAGGGATAGATGGATTGAATGATGAATAAGTGGATTTAAAGATGGATAGATGAAAAGATAATTTGAATGATGTGTAGGTGGTTTTATAGATGGATAGATAAATGGATCGATTGATTTATAAATGGATGAATGGATAGATGGATAGATGGGTGGATGGCTAGACTGATAGACAGATGAACAGATAGATAGCCAGATGGATGAATTATTCATAAAATATACATAAGAACATATTACAGTTGTTTATTACTAGTTAGAGAGATTTTACATTAAATAAGGTAATTAATACGGAGAGCTTTCTCTTAAGCGTAAGACCTCCTGTCACTGCTCTCTCTCTCTCTCTCTCTCTCTCTCTCTCTCTCTCTCTCTCTCTCTCTCTCTCACTGCCCTTGATCTCGTCCTTTCAGCAGTGGACATTTAATCCCGCGTCCCTCAAGCTTTTATCTCAAGAGCATCTATCACTCTCCCCTCCGGCGTTTTCACACGACTCGCTTTTCATGTTACTCAGCTCCGTGTGGTGTGTTTTGTCAACCGGTGCCGCGATGGATGTGTTTGTGTGTGTGTATTTACCCTTTAGGCCTGCAGGATCGAGATGTTAGCTCTTGGACTCCGCCTTTCTGGCCATCGGTTGTCTAATGTACTGATTCCCGACCTAATTTTCTTCTATCTTATCTACGTACTTCCCACACACACACTTCCCCAGGATGCAGCCCGTAGCTGTTGCCTAATTCCCAGATACATTTTTGCTGCTTGGTGAACAGGCGCATTATATCTTCCTCTAACTTCTCGATGCTTGTTTACTGCTAAGTTAATAGTGGCATTACCTGAAAGAAAACTTGCCATCCATTTCTGTTCCGCTCGAGAATCGAACCCAGGATCCACGGTTGAGAGTCGAGAACGAAGTGAGTTTTGTGGCTAGTACATATGCCATGTTTAATGTAAATATGTACTCAAAATGCTCATCAACACCAAAAATCCATGACATCAAAGCTGGCTAAAATCACATAGTTTCACATGTATAATTACTGACTACAATGGTCTGGGGCCAGATTCACGAAGCAGTTACGCAAGCACTTACGAACGTGTACACCTTTTCTCAATCTTTGGGGGCTTTTGTGTATAATTATTAAACGATTAATGAGCTCAGAAGTACCAGGAGGCTGTTATAACAATAACAACATTTGATTGTGAAATTTTCATGTTTGTAAACTGTTTAATAAGTGTAACCAAAGCCGTCAGAGATTGAGGAAAGATGTACACGTTCGTAAGTGCTTGCGTAACTGCTTCGTGAATTTAGCCCCTGTTTGACAAAGTCAAAAAGTTAGTTTCAACGATAGTAAAAGTTTCAAATGACAACATTAAGCAGGCTGGCTTAAGTGATCAATCGTCGTCAAGGGATTAATTACTTAATTATTCGGTACTTACATATGCTCGCTCTCTGCAATAATTATAGTAAACATCGCCACTTATGATATATATCTGAATATTTGACCCAGTTGCCTCATCTAACTCAATTCAATTTACTCACTACTCTGAGGCTAAATAAATTTAGTCTCCGTGGTGTAGTGGTAAGACACTCGCCTGGCGTTCCGCGAGCGCTATGTCATGGGTTCGTATCCTGGCCGGGGAGGATTTACTGGGCGCAATTCCTTAACTGTAGCCTCTGTTTAACGCAACAGTAAAATGTGTACTTGGATGAAAAAACGATTCTTCGCGGCAGGGGATCGTATTCCAGGGACCTGCCCGAAACGCTACGCGTACTAGTGGCTGTACAAGAATGTAACAACTCTTGTATATATCTCAAAAAAAAAAAAAAAATATGTAGATTAGTCCATACTGCCTGGTGGGCGATAACAGTCACAATATTTAAGAAGAGGAACATATTCTTACTTCAAACTATCATTCGATTAGCTCGGCGTCGATAGTGTAAGAGTTCCCTGAGGCTATAATGGCGAATACAATAAGAAAGCACCTGGACACATGTGCCCCGACGACGGACTCCTAACATGGTACTGAAAGGATGATCTTTTATCACAAATCTGTTATTCTTCTACTCAAACGAATGTGGTCTATTTTGATCATTGTAAGGCCTTAAACACTATACTATACGAGAGGCTGATCATAAATGTTGAGGGCCATGCCATGGGAGGGAATGTTCTCAGTAGGAACAGCCTAATTGGAAGATGGGAAGGAGAGTCAGCATCAACATGATGATGTCAGTGCGGAGTAATATCAGTCTCGCTGTGCTCCAAAGGTTTGTTTTAGGGACCTTCATCATTTATGTCATCGACGTCGATACTACATTGATCAGTAATATCAACAAGTTTGCAGGTGAAACTAAAGTAGGGTGAATGGGTATGTTTTTATCATGGTGCTAAACTGGACACAAAAGTGACAGATTAATTTCAATGTTTATAAATCCTAAAGTTGGAAAATACTAATGACACTGTCTACTGTTGAGTGAACCGAGTTAGGAAAGAGACTTGGGGCTCATGACTGGCAGTGACCTGAGATCTAGTCAGCACTGAATCAACACGCATAACAAAGCAAGTAAAATATTTGAGTTTATAACCAGAAGCATCAGCAATAAATGCACAAACATCGTCCTTCAATAATATTTGGCCATGGTGCAGCCTCACCTACACTACGCTGTCCAAGTTTGGTCCCGTATTACGGTGTGGTCATTGATTTCTTTCGAAACCATCAGGAAGATCAGACTGATTCGTGGTATTCGAGAGTTTCCGTACGAGGAGACGTCAAGGGAATCAGCCTACATTAGCTGCAGAGCATAACTCGAATGAAGCCATGATCGAGGTCTTCACTTGGATGAGATATATTAACAGGGGAGGCATAAGAAGGCCTTGAAACGGTCTGACCAGATCAGAAACCGTAATAATGACAATAACCTGGACGATTGTTGATTAAACTTCAAGTTCTTGGTTTATCAGACTACATACAGGTAATAAAAGACTACTATCAAGAATAGTATGAGTAGATCTTAATGAAGACTAAAAAGTTAAATTAGGGCCCATAATGCCAGAGGACAGTGTCTCAGCCACTTGCATTAGAAATCTACGACAACGATCTTCTGATCCTCATTCCTGAAGCTCTAGCCTATGCTGATAACTTTCTCTAACCTTGGCATTCACAAGATAAAATAATTGCCAAATGCTATGAGGTTCATTAATCATAAACTTTTCCGGAAAAGAAAACACTGATTATAAACTGACTCCATAATAATGCCCAACCACTTGGGCTGGACGGTAGAGAGACGATCTCGCTTCATGTTGGTTGACGTTCAATCCCCGATCGTCCAAGTGGTTGGGCACCATTTCTTTCCCCCGTCCCATCCCAAATCCTTATCCTGATCCTTTCCATGTGCTAATAGTCATAATGGCTTGGCGCTTTTCCCTAATAGTTCCCTTTCATAATAATGCGAGGCAGGTATACATATATATGGAATTACATATTGCTCAATGATAAGGTTTAAATCTTCAATGACCATGAAGATATATATTCTGAACCTATGAAGCAAATCAACTTAGATAGTTGCAGCTCTAATAATCTTTCAGGCTTTCTCGACAGTTGGGGTTGCAAAATTTATATGAAACAAAAGTTAGTTTTCATCTTGACTGTCTCTCTCTCTCTCTCTCTCTCTCTCTCTCTCTCTCTCTCTCTCTCTCTCTCTCTCTCTTCCTTCTTTCTCACTCTTCTCTTTCTTTAAAATGTAATCAGGGTTCATCAGCAAGGATACTGATGTTCCCATAAGGCTGCAAGCGAGGAGCTGTTTTCCTACATGAGCTCATCTGAAACCTGGTACAAGAAACTTATTTATTTTTCTTTACATAATGAATAAACATTATTAAAACTAAGTTACTATGATTTAGGGTACAGGATGAAACAAGAGCCACGTGTGTGCCTTACTCTCTCTCCTTTTATCTCCCTCTCTTTAAAGGTTTTTCTTTCCATCTTTGTACGGGTCAACTCCACTCATTCCTCTCTACAAACTGTCTCTTAATTCCTCCCCTCGATTGTTCCCCTTTCTCTGACCGACACTCTCCCTAGCTCTCCCTTCCCTTGCCCTCTCCCCTCTCACTTTCTCTCTCCCCTCTCCCTTGTTCTCTCCCTTGCGGCGTTATCTCACCAACCAGACCCACTGACAGTCATTATAATTACCACGACAGAGGACAGCACTGTGACTGGGCAATTATTCACTACTGACTGTTTATTTCCATGATTAAATATTGAAGACCAACTTTGCATTTGCATTTGAATAGTTTCCCTTGAAGTGTTGAAGTGAAGTGTTCTGAGATAGATAGATAGAGAGGGGGAGAGAGGGAGAGAGAGAGCGAGAGAGAGGGAGAGAGAGAGAGAGAGAGAGAGAGAGAGAGAGAGAGAGAGAGAGAGAGAGAGAGAGAGAGAGAGAGAGAGAGAGAGAGAGAGAGAGAGAGAGAGAGAGAGAGAGGGCCTCACAAGCCTGGTGGCATACCACTGAATCTTCTCTTCTCGTGTGTGTGTGTGTGTGTGTGTGTGTGTGTGTGTGTGTACTCACCTAATTGTGCTTGCGGGGGTTGAGCTCTGGCTCTTTGATCCCGCCTCTCAACCGTCAATCAACAGGTGTACAGGTTCCTGAGCCTACTGGGCTTTATCATATCTACACTTGAAACTGTGTATGGAGTCAGCCTCCACCACATCACTTCCTAATGCATTCCATGTGTGCGTGTGTCCTTAGTCATTAGTGACAATGGGGATGTTAGAGCGTGCCATCTAGCCTTGTTGAACTTACTGTGTTATAATTTAATTTATTTAAAGTTTAAAATCTTTGATAATGCTACTGATGATGCTGTTGCTGCAGTAGCAGCGTCATAAGCAGCAGTAACAGCAGTAGCTGGAGCAGCAGTGTCAGCAGTATCCACCGTAGCATCAACCGCAGCAGCAGAGCAATTATAGCACCACCAACATTAGAAACGGCAGGAGTAGCAGCAACAATAGCAGCAGCAGTAGCAAATAAAACATCAGCAAAAACAGTAGCAGCAATAGCAACAACAGCAGCAACAACAGAATAGTAGTAACAGTAGCAGAAACAATAACAGCATCAACACGAGCGAAACAGCAGCACCTGCATAATAACATTAAGAACAGCAGCATAACAAGAACAGCAGCATAACAAGAACAGCAACCATCATCATAACATTAAAAAAGCCGCAGCAGCAGCAGCAGCACACCACTCACCCGTTCCCCTCAGCAACAGTCGCTGCTGCTGCTGCTGTTACAATAATTTCCTGAAACACAAGCGCCCGAGAATTGCTCTCATGAAACTTTTATGTCCGAAAAACAGAAACAAAAAGTCGCTCCAAGAATCGTCCGTCAGCCTTTTTCGAAAGCTCTTTGAAATTAATTAGGTGAGTCTAATACTCCGTGTCTTTGATGTGCGCGGCCCACTTCCCGGCGGCCTCTGGTGGCGAGGTAGTGTCAAGGAACACTTAAACTGTACAAGTTATGTAGATGGGAAGCCTTGTCATTGTGAACATTTACCGAGCCCGGTGACACTGGTCTTTCTGGACGGTCTATTTGGCTTTTCTTTCCTCTCCTGACTGGGATTTGATTTTATGGTTTTAATGTGAAATATTTTGATATTCCAATATTCGTAGGGGGAAATGTATACAAAAAATTATCCAAGAGTGTGGCAACCCCGACTACACATCTCTTTTTAAATTTGTCCCCAGAGGACGGGCTCTCCGGGGACTCTCATTGTACTTCCTCTCCCAGTCGTCATCCTCCATTTTCAGTTGACTGACATCCGGCCATCTCCACCCTATTGTCGATGTCTCAATTGGTGGTCGGACCTCTCGCTTCAGGTTGACTTTATTCAATGTAAATGTTCCCTTTCGTTTCGTCAGTCACAGTCGTCCCTATTCGCTCCTACGACACTCGTTATGTTCGTTTATCTCTGTCCACAACCAGCTGACCATCTCTCTATCAGCTTTCTTTACTCTCTCAACCTGTGAGGGATATTTATGTCCTCCCATTTAGTACATGTAAGCACTGTCTCCTCACTGAGTTCCTTTTCTGCCATTTTCCAATATATTCGCCACCCTTCCACAACTTTCTGTTATTTCTCTCTCTCCCAAACTAAACCTTATATTTAATAATTATTATTTAAAACTTACTTAGAGCATAAAGCTTACTTGGAACATTAGCAGAGGGTTTCGGGAGTTCTTCTACTCCCCGAGAGGGACTTGAGACCAGGCTTGGGGAGTTTGGCTTATTTGTAAATTTGTCTTATTTAATATTTTGTAGCTTCCTGTCGTCAAATATTAATTATTTATACGCGTTTCATCCTCACTAACAGCTACCTTTGCCAATTACCCCTTGCTATGACCAGACTTCCTCCCTGCATTTCTATGCGTTTTCAATCCCGAGACGTTTCACCTTCCTTCCGTTGTCATATAGAGCATATCTACCGCTTTATTTAGCTCTTCCTCCTCCTCCTTCCTATTCCGCATTTCTCTTCCAAGACGAAGAGGGATTCCTCTTCCATCCCTCCCCTTTCTTATTTCTCCACTTCTTCCTCGTATCCTCCCCCGCAAGAAGACGTAAAGTGTCCATTCAATCTCCTGAGATCACCATCAAATAAATGGGTTTTGTTTCCCACTCAGCCCTCCTTGTCCCCCATTAAGGTAATATATACACAATTCCTTTTAACCCGGCTTCCGCCCAGCGTCGCAGAACGGTGGCCCGACTCCCTGTAAATCTCTGAAAGAGTCCACCAGATTTGAAGGCAGTTGGAAATTTTGAGAGCCTAGTATATTATGGAGTTGGAATTTTGCTGACGAAAACAAAATTGAAAAAAATACCCAGGATAAAAAGAGAGGAAATTTAATATTCATTTTCAAAATAAACAGGGATCAAACTATTTTTTAGCAAGGAAAAATACATTGAATAAAAATTAAGAGTAAGATTCAGGGGTCCAGAGATAAATATTCCCCTTTGTGGAAGTTATTTACAAAACACTCTACAAAGTTTAACATTTTATATTTTTTGAGAAGTTATTAAGAATGTCAGGCATAAAATTATATTATAAAATATTATGACTAGCCAGCTTGGAACGTAACAAAGCTGATACGAACTCAAACCCAACATATTTAGGATATTAAATTATATATACCCAGGTACTCAGCTTCCGGGCCGAATTCCTGGAATTTTACGTCTATAAAGATGTTAAAAAGCCTGAAGTATGGACGCTCAGAAAAAGAATAAGTAAAAGCTTAGGAAAGGGTAACATACAGAAGACAATTTGAGCTGCGGTTCACTTCACCAAGGAGGCAGTGATGCAAAGACTAAGTACTTCAGACTAATCGCACAACCATCACTATTAACATGTTTGATAGGGTGCATAACAGTGCATAATTGTTAAGGAAGGTGCCAAGGGACGACGCACGTTATCTCTCGGTATTTGTGAACATTTGAAGATGACCTGAAGCCTAGTGGTGAGTAGTGGAATTGATGCCATAGAGCGGCTATTTTGTTTTTTTCGACAGCCGCTCTATGGCATGATGCCATAGAGCGGCTATTTTGTTTTTTTCGACAGCCGCTCTATGGCATCAGGGGTATTTCAACTTTTAGACCGGCCATTTTGTTTTTTTCCTACAGCCGCTCTATGGCATCAGGGGTATTTCAACTTTTAGACCGACCATTTTGTTTTTTTTCGACAGCCGCTCTATGGCATCAGGGGTATTTCAACTTTTAGACCGGCCATTTTGTTTTTTCCGACAGCCGCTCTATGGCATCAGGGGTATTTCAACTTTTAGACCGACCATTTTGTTTTTTCCGACAGCCGCTCTATGGCATTAGGGGTATTTCAACTTTTAGACCGACCATTTTGTTTTTTTTTCCTACAGCCTCTCTATGGCATCAGGGGTATTTCAACTTTTAGACCGACCGTTTTGTTTTTTCCAACTGCTGGTCTACTCACCCTGAGTTTTCTGGATTCAACTTGCCTAGGGATTAAAAAGCCGGTCCCTGGCATCCCCAAATTTCGTTGGCTCAGTGACCCTGCACAGACATTGCTAATGGTCAATGACGTCACCAGCTAGCCGCTCAGCGTTCCTGCACCGGCATGTTCAAGGGGATTAAAAAGCCGGTCTATGAGTCGTGTGTTTTGCGATACAACAGTATCCTTGAAACCTAATATAAAATACCATCATCCCTAGTCTATTTTTAATTTCATATTTACTTACAACCATCACCCATTACATTCATCAAAGGGGATCATGTATGTGAGGGAAGAACATAACTTCAGCACTGCAAGAAGTTATGTGTGTATTTTCAAGTTCGTCCCCTGCTGCCTGTATTTACCCAGGTCTTTTTCCTAAATATAAAACTTATCCAATTCATTCCTATTCTGTTTCATGTCGATACGTATAATAGGTTATAAATATTCTCCTTTAGTATGACCATTCAGTCACACCTCTATCATGTCACCCCTATTTCTTCTTCGTCGTCTTCATTCTAGAGAATGTAATTTGAGCTATGACAATCTTTCTTGAAGGATCGTTTATTATGCATAGGGCAAAAAATAATATGAAAAAACTGCTATCAGTCGTTTATATTAAAAAATAGAGGCCTGAGCATTGGTGATTTCAATGCGTTTTCAGTAGTAACCAATATTGTCCTTAACCTCACACACGTCTCACATTCGCTCAAAACATACCTCCCACACCTTGCTGTGGCATATAACAAATAAAAAAATCTCATTCAGTAAAAGCAAGCCTCTCATATTTTAAAATAAGGCCTTCTGCGGCGCGAGGCGCGCTAAATGCGGATCCCAGGAGGTTCACACATAAGTGTGAACTCTTAATCTAGCTTAATACCTCACCTATACTCTGTGCTTCATCAAAGTTGATATTCAGCTACAATAGCTTATATTTTCTCTCGTTGCTTATATTTTCTGTTATTCATAAACCCGATCAAACCTTCCTAACCTAACCTAACATATTATTTATAACAAACAAATACATTCTACAGACCAGTTGTTGTTGTTGTTGTTTAGTGACATCGTGAAAAGCAAACTCAGGTATAGGGATAAGGTATTGCTGGCCATTAGCATATAGGTGTGAAGGTATTACAGTACCTTACTGGTTAGCTATGTATGACGTCACCAGACAACCAATGCTACCTTTGGCGTCCTACTGGCATTTGTATTTAATGTTATTATTCAAAAATGACTAGACTAACCATCCCCACCTAACCTAATCAGAGGTTTAAGAAAATACATTTTAGTCATCCCCAACTGTAATCATTATTCAGTGATAAGTTCAAAAGTATAACAGCAGCCCAAATGTCGTACTGCAATTTAAGCAGAATCGTACATCTGGCAGCATAGCAGGTAAGCTGAACATATGAATAAAGGTAACTGCAGAGGTCCTATTGGCCCATACGAGGACGCTCCTGTATATTTCCACCCAGTCTCATTCATGTCCACCCTATGCTTAAAACAACCAAGGGATCCCACTTAAAGTATTAGTTTACAATAATAGTTTTAATAAATAGCTCTTATTCTAGTTTTATACACAACAGCAATTATGAAACCCTATAGCTAGATATTCTACTATAATCCACAAGTAGTTACCACACATCTAGCAGTACAGCGGATTAGTGGCTGTGTTCATAGGCTAGTCAACTGTCCTCACATCCATCAAATAGCTATCCAAATGTCGCACCTCAATTCATTCATCTAGCAACTCAGCTGGATGCTAGCCACTATATTCATAGCTAATCATTTCTACACCTCAAAAATTCCTAGATTTGCTACGCAAATCAGGTAACTTGGTTCTAAACCAACAGTCGCAAATACAAGCATACATACCTACTCATACTCCACAACCTATACATTCATAGAGAATAGCCTAGTTTTTTGCCACCATTTCCCCATTAATCAAATGCAATTTATGCCATGCACACAGAAAATACAGCATCTACACACCAAATATGCCATTTATGCACAAAATATATTATTTACACTCAAAATATGCCATCACACAAAAATATGTCATTTATAGACAAAAATAAACCATTTACATGCAAAAATATGTCAGTTGGACATGAAAATGTAGCATTTACACAATATTGCATGGACACTCAGAGTATGACATTTACACAAAGTACAGTATTTTGCACAAATATATCAAAATGCTTATGCATTTAGACAATCAAAAATGCGCTTTCACTAAAATTACACAATTTCACAAACATAATTTTCACAAAATACCCACACATTGTCTCATAAACCAAAATACACTTACACCATGAATATCTATTTTATTAGATTACAGAGCTTACACAAAATACACAATTTTCACACACAAATACAGTTGCACCAGTTCCACTTCAACAAATATTAAAAACACAACTTGCATAAATGCACTATTATCACAAAATTATTATAAAACATGGACAATTATTACACAGTTTGTGTAATTATTTTACATCTTTGCACAATTAATACAAGAAAACTTGCTATATAATTACTCAACTTGCACAATGACAATCAATACACAAAGGTATAAATAAACAATTCGTCCATATGCAATTACACAACATGCGCAATTAATACACAACTTATACAAATATCACACATCTTTCATAATTATTACACAACTTGTACAAATGCATATCTAGCACAAATACGTACAATACATAACTACCCCAAATAAGAAAATACACAACTAGCATAAATACACGATTTACACAAATACAATTGCGACATTTACACAACTTGCTCAAAAATATAATCAATACACAACTTACCAAAATATGAACAATACATAACTAGCACATATTCATTAAATACACAACTAAGCAATTTCCGCAAATGCACATACAAAAACATATACAATTAATACATACAACTTGCACAAAAAATACACAATTTATAGAAATATAATCAATACATAATTGCAATAATCATACAACTTATGCAAAATACATAATCTGCACAATTAATACACAAGTATATTAATTGTGCTATATATGTACAAACACAACCAACTAGGTCAAACAATACACAATTTGCATAATATTTTTCTGGGTATATTTAGGACATTAATTATAATATGCTGAGTTTAACCAACTCCCCAAAAGTCAGAATTTCACATATAAAAATGGTGCATATGACTTCCGATGAGCTCAATATATAACACATTCTTTTTCCATTAAGATGTCAACATTATTAGTGCTAAACTATTCATCTAACATATGTCCACTGTTTTTATGTCTTATTAATACCTTCCTTGTTACATCCTCTCCAATCAGACCACCCATATTTATGTATTTATTCAAACCATATAACAGACTTATTTGTTCTAGCCTTAGTTATGTTAGGGCAGGTGGGGTTAGGTGAAGTCAGTATTTTCTATGATAATTTTAGACAAATTTGCTATATCTTATCAAAATGCATCTTGTTAAAACTTAAATTCATCTAAATCTATAAAAAATATACTTATACTACGCAAATTTGACTAAATTCAACCTAGCTAAACTAACTAAATATGAGCATCCCATATCCTCACATACAAGCCTATGTCGCCTCTGTCCATACATTATATGAGTCTGCCATATAGCTCGAACCCCAAATTGGAAAATTTACACTATTTCATAAACATGCTAGTTCATTACCCTAAGATATTATATATGTCCTTCCCTACACGACCTCACCTAACCTGACCTGGCATAATCAAACCTAGATTTAGTTCAAGTTGGTGAAATTTAAGCTATGCCACTTTAGTTCGACATAATTTATGGCAATTTCCACCAAATATACCCAAATGTTGCGTAGCATAGCACTGCCAAAGCCCATTTTCTCCTATTCCATCCTACCCTACACAACCTCACCTAACCTGACCTAGCATATCCAAACCTGGATTTGGTTAAAGTTGGCGAAATTTATGCTATGCCACCTAAATATGAACTAATTTAAGGCAATTCCCACCAAATATCCCCAAATGTTGCGTATCACAGCAATGCCAAAGCCCATTTTTACCTACATTTTCTCCTATTCCATCCAACCCTACGCAACCTTACCTAACCTACCCTACCATATCCAAACCTAGATTTGGTCAAAGTCTGCAAAATTTATGCTATCCCACCTAAATTCGATCTAATTTAAGGCAATTCCCACCAAATATCCCCAAATGTTGTGTATCACAGCACTGCCAAAGCCCATTTTTACCTACATTTTCTCCTATTCCATCCTACCCAACGCAACCTTACCTAACCTATCCTAGCATATCCAAACCTAGATTTGGTTAAAGTCGGCGAAATTTAAGTTATCCCATATAAATTCGACCTAATTTAAGACAATTTCCACCAAATATACCCAAAAATGTTTTTGGAACATAGCACGGCCAAAGCTCATTTTAGCTGAGTTTTCACCTATTCCAACCTGCCCTAGACAACCCTACCCAGCCTCTCCTGGCATATCCAAAGTCAGATTTACTTATAGTTGGCAAAATTTATTCCTTTCCCACCTAAATTTAACCTAATTTAAGCCAATTTCCACCGAATATACCCAAATGTTTTGTATCTTAGCATAGCCAAAGTTCATTTCACCCAAGTTTTCACCTATTCCATCTTACCTTACACAGCCTTACCTAACCTGACCTAGCATATCCCAAGCTAGATTTGATTAGAGTTCGTGAAATTTATGCTTACTCACCTAAATTCAACCTAATTTAAGACAATTTCCGCCCAATATACCCAAAATGTTTTGTTACATAGCTCTGCCAAAGACCATTTTAGCCGAGTTTTCACATATTCCAACCTACCCTACATAGCCTTACCTATCCCTGACCTAGCAGATTTGATTTAAGTTGGGGAAATTTAAGCTTTCGCCATCAAATTGGAGACAATTTCCACCAAAATATGCCTAAATGTTGTGTATCATAGCACAGGCAAAACCTATTTTATCCACATTTTCACCAATTCCAACTAAACCTGGACCCAACCTCTGATGCGACATATACTCAGAGAAGTGATGTTTTTTTGGATATCAACCTAAATGCCCGTGCCTAACCTGCAAGTCTTGGAGCTTTGTTGAATATTTTATCTATTTTTCTTCGAAAACTGAAGTTTTGGATATGAACCTATCCGCACTGTGCCTAACCTGCTAGATTCTTTGTTGAACATTGTAACCATATTCATAGAAAAGTGATGTTTTGGAACTGGACCTAACAGCCCTCTCCTTTAAAACTTGGAACTGTGTTCAATATTGTAGATATAGTGTTGGGTATGTGTTTTGTTTTTACACATCAACCCAGCCGTCCTGGACCTAACCTTCCTTCATCTAACTTTAAATTTATCGTAAATATGGAAGGACGTGTTGTTTGTGCATCAACCCAGCCGTCCTGGGCCTAACCTCCCTTTATCTAACTTCAAATTTATTGTATTTATGGGAAGAAGGTGTTGTTTATGCATCAACCCAACCGCCCTGGACCTAACCTCTGATACACGAATCTTGGTTCAATATTGCATCATACTTGTAGCATTTTTTTTCACATAATTCAACCATCCTCAACCTAACCTCTATTACCTGGGGGAGGGAGGTTAATGGAAAATATGATAATAATGGGAATTTTCTCTACATCAGTTCAACTCAACCATCCTTAACCTAACCTTAGTTAGAAAGGGATATAACTCACCAAAACTATTTAATTACCATTTACCCAATTTTCCTTATCCTAACCTATAACCAGAGGGTTTAGACCCCCCTTTACCTCGAAATTATACTATATATTTAAGGTAGGAATATATTTTCACATATAAACCTAACATTCCCTAATTTAACCCTATACTATAATTTCGAGGTAAAGGGGGGTCTAAACCCTCTGGTTATAGGTTAGGATAAGGAAAATTGGGTAAATGGTAATTAAATAGTTTTGGTGAGTTATATCCCTTTCTAACTAAGGTTAGGTTAAGGATGGTTGAGTTGAACTGATGTAGAGAAAATTCCCATTATTATCATATTTTCCATTAACCTCCCTCCCCCAGGTAATAGAGGTTAGGTTGAGGATGGTTGAATTATGTGAAAAAAAATGCTACAAGTATGATGCAATATTGAACCAAGATTCGTGTATCAGAGGTTAGGTCCAGGGCGGTTGGGTTGATGCATAAACAACACCTTCTTCCCATAAATACAATAAATTTGAAGTTAGATAAAGGGAGGTTAGGCCCAGGACGGCTGGGTTGATGCACAAACAACACGTCCTTCCATATTTACGATAAATTTAAAGTTAGATGAAGGAAGGTTAGGTCCAGGACGGCTGGGTTGATGTGTAAAAACAAAACACATACCCAACACTATATCTACAATATTGAACACAGTTCCAAGTTTTAAAGGAGAGGGCTGTTAGGTCCAGTTCCAAAACATCACTTTTCTATGAATATGGTTACAATGTTCAACAAAGAATCTAGCAGGTTAGGCACAGTGCGGATAGGTTCATATCCAAAACTTCAGTTTTCGAAGAAAAATAGATAAAATATTCAACAAAGCTCCAAGACTTGCAGGTTAGGCACGGGCATTTAGGTTGATATCCAAAAAAACATCACTTCTCTGAGTATATGTCGCATCAGAGGTTGGGTCCAGGTTTAGTTGGAATTGGTGAAAATGTGGATAAAATAGGTTTTGCCTGTGCTATGATACACAACATTTAGGCATATTTTGGTGGAAATTGTCTCCAATTTGATGGCGAAAGCTTAAATTTCCCCAACTTAAATCAAATCTGCTAGGTCAGGGATAGGTAAGGCTATGTAGGGTAGGTTGGAATATGTGAAAACTCGGCTAAAATGGTCTTTGGCAGAGCTATGTAACAAAACATTTTGGGTATATTGGGCGGAAATTGTCTTAAATTAGGTTGAATTTAGGTGAGTAAGCATAAATTTCACGAACTCTAATCAAATCTAGCTTGGGATATGCTAGGTCAGGTTAGGTAAGGCTGTGTAAGGTAAGATGGAATAGGTGAAAACTTGGGTGAAATGAACTTTGGCTATGCTAAGATACAAAACATTTGGGTATATTCGGTGGAAATTGGCTTAAATTAGGTTAAATTTAGGTGGGAAAGGAATAAATTTTGCCAACTATAAGTAAATCTGACTTTGGATATGCCAGGAGAGGCTGGGTAGGGTTGTCTAGGGCAGGTTGGAATAGGTGAAAACTCAGCTAAAATGAGCTTTGGCCGTGCTATGTTCCAAAAACATTTTTGGGTATATTTGGTGGAAATTGTCTTAAATTAGGTCGAATTTATATGGGATAACTTAAATTTCGCCGACTTTAACCAAATCTAGGTTTGGATATGCTAGGATAGGTTAGGTAAGGTTGCGTTGGGTAGGATGGAATAGGAGAAAATGTAGGTAAAAATGGGCTTTGGCAGTGCTGTGATACACAACATTTGGGGATATTTGGTGGGAATTGCCTTAAATTAGATCGAATTTAGGTGGGATAGCATAAATTTTGCAGACTTTGACCAAATCTAGGTTTGGATATGGTAGGGTAGGTTAGGTAAGGTTGCGTAGGGTTGGATGGAATAGGAGAAAATGTAGGTAAAAATGGGCTTTGGCATTGCTGTGATACGCAACATTTGGGGATATTTGGTGGGAATTGCCTTAAATTAGTTCATATTTAGGTGGCATAGCATAAATTTCGCCAACTTTAACCAAATCCAGGTTTGGATATGCTAGGTCAGGTTAGGTGAGGTTGTGTAGGGTAGGATGGAATAGGAGAAAATGGGCTTTGGCAGTGCTATGCTACGCAACATTTGGGTATATTTGGTGGAAATTGCCATAAATTATGTCGAACTAAAGTGGCATAGCTTAAATTTCACCAACTTGAACTAAATCTAGGTTTGATTATGCCAGGTCAGGTTAGGTGAGGTCGTGTAGGGAAGGACATATATAATATCTTAGGGTAATGAACTAGCATGTTTATGAAATAGTGTAAATTTTCCAATTTGGGGTTCGAGCTATATGGCAGACTCATATAATGTATGGACAGAGGCGACATAGGCTTGTATGTGAGGATATGGGATGCTCATATTTAGTTAGTTTAGCTAGGTTGAATTTAGTCAAATTTGCGTAGTATAAGTATATTTTTTATAGATTTAGATGAATTTAAGTTTTAACAAGATGCATTTTGATAAGATATAGCAAATCTGTCTAAAATTATCATAGAAAATACTGACTTCACCTAACCCCACCTGCCCTAACATAACTAAGGCTAGAACAAATAAGTCTGTTATATGGTTTGAATAAATACATAAATATGGGTGGTCTGATTGGAGAGGATGTAACAAGGAAGGTATTAATAAGACATAAAAACAGTGGACATATGTTAGATGAATAGTTTAGCACTAATAATGTTGACATCTTAATGGAAAAAGAATGTGTTATATATTGAGCTCATCGGAAGTCATATGCACCATTTTTATATGTGAAATTCTGACTTTTGGGGAGTTGGTTAAACTCAGCATATTATAATTAATGTCCTAAATATACCCAGAAAAATATTATGCAAATTGTGTATTGTTTGACCTAGTTGGTTGTGTTTGTACATATATAGCACAATTAATATACTTGTGTATTAATTGTGCAGATTATGTATTTTGCATAAGTTGTATGATTATTGCAATTATGTATTGATTATATTTCTATAAATTGTGTATTTTTTGTGCAAGTTGTATGTATTAATTGTATATGTTTTTGTATGTGCATTTGCGGAAATTGCTTAGTTGTGTATTTAATGAATATGTGCTAGTTATGTATTGTTCATATTTTGGTAAGTTGTGTATTGATTATATTTTTGAGCAAGTTGTGTAAATGTCGCAATTGTATTTGTGTAAATCGTGTATTTATGCTAGTTGTGTATTTTCTTATTTGGGGTAGTTATGTATTGTACGTATTTGTGCTAGATATGCATTTGTACAAGTTGTGTAATAATTATGAAAGATGTGTGATATTTGTATAAGTTGTGTATTAATTGCGCATGTTGTGTAATTGCATATGGACGAATTGTTTATTTATACCTTTGTGTATTGATTGTCATTGTGCAAGTTGAGTAATTATATAGCAAGTTTTCTTGTATTAATTGTGCAAAGATGTAAAATAATTACACAAACTGTGTAATAATTGTCCATGTTTTATAATAATTTTGTGATAATAGTGCATTTATGCAAGTTGTGTTTTTAATATTTGTTGAAGTGGAACTGGTGCAACTGTATTTGTGTGTGAAAATTGTGTATTTTGTGTAAGCTCTGTAATCTAATAAAATAGATATTCATGGTGTAAGTGTATTTTGGTTTATGAGACAATGTGTGGGTATTTTGTGAAAATTATGTTTGTGAAATTGTGTAATTTTAGTGAAAGCGCATTTTTGATTGTCTAAATGCATAAGCATTTTGATATATTTGTGCAAAATACTGTACTTTGTGTAAATGTCATACTCTGAGTGTCCATGCAATATTGTGTAAATGCTACATTTTCATGTCCAACTGACATATTTTTGCATGTAAATGGTTTATTTTTGTCTATAAATGACATATTTTTGTGTGATGGCATATTTTGAGTGTAAATAATATATTTTGTGCATAAATGGCATATTTGGTGTGTAGATGCTGTATTTTCTGTGTGCATGGCATAAATTGCATTTGATTAATGGGGAAATGGTGGCAAAAAACTAGGCTATTCTCTATGAATGTATAGGTTGTGGAGTATGAGTAGGTATGTATGCTTGTATTTGCGACTGTTGGTTTAGAACCAAGTTACCTGATTTGCGTAGCAAATCTAGGAATTTTTGAGGTGTAGAAATGATTAGCTATGAATATAGTGGCTAGCATCCAGCTGAGTTGCTAGATGAATGAATTGAGGTGCGACATTTGGATAGCTATTTGATGGATGTGAGGACAGTTGACTAGCCTATGAACACAGCCACTAATCCGCTGTACTGCCAGATGTGTGGTAACTACTTGTGGATTATAGTAGAATATCTAGCTATAGGGTTTCATAATTGCTGTTGTGTATAAAACTAGAATAAGAGCTATTTATTAAAACTATTATTGTAAACTAATACTTTAAGTGGGATCCCTTGGTTGTTTTAAGCATAGGGTGGACATGAATGAGACTGGGTGGAAATATATAGGAGCGTCCTCGTATGGGCCAATAGGACCTCTGCAGTTACCTTTATTCATATGTTCAGCTTACCTGCTATGCTGCCAGATGTACGATTCTGCTTAAATTGCAGTACGACATTTGGGCTGCTGTTATACTTTTGAACTTATCACTGAATAATGATTACAGTTGGGGATGACTAAAATGTATTTTCTTAAACCTCTGATTAGGTTAGGTGGGGATGGTTAGTCTAGTCATTTTTGAATAATAACATTAAATACAAATGCCAGTAGGACGCCAAAGGTAGCATTGGTTGTCTGGTGACGTCATACATAGCTAACCAGTAAGGTACTGTAATACCTTCACACCTATATGCTAATGGCCAGCAATACCTTATCCCTATACCTGAGTTTGCTTTTCACGATGTCACTAAACAACAACAACAACAACTGGTCTGTAGAATGTATTTGTTTGTTATAAATAATATGTTAGGTTAGGATAGGAAGGTTTGATCGGGTTTATGAATAACAGAAAATATAAGCAACGAGAGAAAATATAAGCTATTGTAGCTGAATATCAACTTTGATGAAGCACAGAGTATAGGTGAGGTATTAAGCTAGATTAAGAGTTCACACTTATGTGTGAACCTCCTGGGATCCGCATTTAGCGCGCCTCGCGCCGCAGAAGGCCTTATTTTAAAATATGAGAGGCTTGCTTTTACTGAATGAGATTTTTTTATTTGTTATATGCCACAGCAAGGTGTGGGAGGTATGTTTTGAGCGAATGTGAGACGTGTGTGAGGTTAAGGACAATATTGGTTACTACTGAAAACGCATTGAAATCACCAATGCTCAGGCCTCTATTTTTTAATATAAACGACTGATAGCAGTTTTTTCATATTATTTTTTGCCCTATGCATAATAAACGATCCTTCAAGAAAGATTGTCATAGCTCAAATTACATTCTCTAGAATGAAGACGACGAAGAAGAAATAGGGGTGACATGATAGAGGTGTGACTGAATGGTCATACTAAAGGAGAATATTTATAACCTATTATACGTATCGACATGAAACAGAATAGGAATGAATTGGATAAGTTTTATATTTAGGAAAAAGACCTGGGTAAATACAGGCAGCAGGGGACGAACTTGAAAATACACACATAACTTCTTGCAGTGCTGAAGTTATGTTCTTCCCTCACATACATGATCCCCTTTGATGAATGTAATGGGTGATGGTTGTAAGTAAATATGAAATTAAAAATAGACTAGGGATGATGGTATTTTATATTAGGTTTCAAGGATACTGTTGTATCGCAAAACACACGACTCATAGACCGGCTTTTTAATCCCCTCGAACATGCCGGTGCAGGAACGCTGAGCGGCTAGCTGGTGACGTCATTGACCATTAGCAATGTCTGTGCAGGGTCACTGAGCCAACGAAATTTGGGGATGCCAGGGACCGGCTTTTTAATCCCTAGGCAAGTTGAATCCAGAAAACTCAGGGTGAGTAGACCAGCAGTTGGAAAAAACAAAACGGTCGGTCTAAAAGTTGAAATACCCCTGATGCCATAGAGAGGCTGTAGGAAAAAAAAACAAAATGGTCGGTCTAAAAGTTGAAATACCCCTGATGCCATAGAGCGGCTGTCGGAAAAAACAAAATGGTCGGTCTAAAAGTTGAAATACCCCTGATGCCATAGAGCGGCTGTCGGAAAAAACAAAATGGCCGGTCTAAAAGTTGAAATACCCCTGATGCCATAGAGCGGCTGTCGAAAAAAAACAAAATGGTCGGTCTAAAAGTTGAAATACCCCTGATGCCATAGAGCGGCTGTAGGAAAAAAACAAAATGGCCGGTCTAAAAGTTGAAATACCCCTGATGCCATAGAGCAGCTGTCGAAAAAAACAAAATAGCCGCTCTATGGCATCATGCCATAGAGCGGCTGTCGAAAAAAACAAAATAGCCGCTCTATGGCATCAATTCCACTGTGGTGGTCGTACACGTGTGGAACTCTAAATCGTGATATCCTCAGGTGTAATAGGATAAGCTGGTGTCTTTGTGTGGAGCCTGCCAGGTGACTGTATGAGCTCAAGTCAGTGGCAGAAGAGTTGTGAGGCAGACATTAAGTAACTTTGTTGGACGTCTTAGAGGATACCATGATGAGGCGCCCTCAAGCTATGAATTCTGCGGTAAGTTCATTTATCAGCTGTTTTAGTGGTTGCCTGTGCTTGATCGTGTGCCCAGCGACCATGGCAAGTGTATATGCAAGTAGGATATATATTTTTATTAAGACAGTGAGCTTGTTAAGACATAAGTAGTTAATAAGATAAGAGAATATGCTGGACGGAGGAGTGGTACTTCCTCTCTCGCGGGAGGTCAAAGGATGACTGAGGGGCGGAGGCCCCCAGCGTCGTGTCAAGACATGTTTCCAGTGTGGACTCGCCCAGGATGGGGGAATACCCACCACAGTTGGACGGACCGGAGCGGCGTCGGAGGGCAAAATTAAGTTCTGGGATATAGGTTTATTATTTATATTTTGATAGGAAAACCTTTTATTGGCTTAGTAATGGAATTAAAGGTTTGTTTGAGAAGAAGTTAATGTAGGAAATTTGAGGCTGGATTAGAAGGTATGTTGAACTCTGAGGTATAGTTGGACGCCAGGTGCAGAGTCGAGCGACAGGTGTGGAGTTGAGTTTTAATTTAAGCAGTGTAGGGGAGCTACACGTTTCATTTGTGGAGCCGATGAATGAGATTCACTGATATTGGAGTAGGATTTCGTGTCCAGCAGATTGGGAGAACTGAAGAAGTATCTTACCTGATATTTTGGAGGTCCCTGACATTTGTTAGTGGCAGTGAGCCTCAAGGAAGAGAACAGAGGATCATGTGGACACATTACTGTATGAGGGGAGTGCTTGATTACTTATTGACATGTAAGACGCAGTGTAAGGTGAGAGATTAATTTCTTTTTTGGTGGGGAAACTTGTGTAGATGTTCCAGGTATTTCAGCCCCAAGCAGAGATTCATATTCTTTTATGGTCGAAGATATATTACTGTGGTGCCATGTAATTCAGCCCTGAGCAGTGAGGGGGCAGTAGGTTGTGGAACAAGAGTCGGGCAACAGCCTGATATAGATAGTGAAGTCAGGATTCGATATTGGAGTTCTACCGGTTTGTAGCAGCTTGAAGTGCTTTATAGCAATAGTATATTATATGTCTTTTGGTGTTTTCGTTTCTATGTATTATATGTTTGTTAACAGCTAGTCTTTGTTCTTGTTCTGGTGAGGTTTCCCAGAAAGTGAGAGAGAGAGACAGAGAGAGAGAGAGAGAGAGAGAGAGAGAGAGAGAGAGAGAGAGAGAGAGAGAGAGAGAGAGAGAGAGAGAGAGAGGGTCACTTTGACAGTGGACAATAATTCACTAAAAGGGGATTTAGAAGATCGTACCAAACAAGGAGAGAGTGGGGAGTCACAGCGGCTCGAGTAGGGGTGTGTATTCAAGACAACGAGGCCAGCCTAGGAGCCGCACCCCTGAATAAAGGTGATGCTGAACCCCCCCCCCCCTCTAAGACCAAGATGCGTACAGGGTGATCTCTCAGGTAATTGCAAACAGTCCAGTGTTCATTTCTGGTCGACCGACGATAGCGGGAGATCGGGCTATGGCTGATCTCGGCAGCCCAGCCTATGGATAGGTTGCCGAGATCACCTGTTTTTCTAACAGGAAGCGGTTGGGATCTCTGTTCACCGGTACGCAAATAACAGTCTGGTGCACTAACCTGCTCTCTTGATGGTAAAAATTCCCTTCCCCCCTCTATAGGGGACACACGGAAAAATTACAAAAGTTAACAATGCCTTTCAGTTGCCGATAAAACGATATGATTACAAAAATGTTCATGTATCCTGGAAAGAAAAATAAATGTGAGCCATAAAAATGAATGTGATACAAAAGTTGTCAGAGATACCCACAGAAGAGCGTGACCAAGTACGAGCTCCTGGAATAATAATTTAAGACGACCAAACGCCTAGAGCTTCTTAACCCAAGCGTAGCACTAGTCAGGAATTTATTGTTTGCCTAATATGACCAAACAAAACACAACTGATGCTTTACTTGCTTTACTAATGTTGCTCTTCAAAGCTCTGGTGCTCTCTCGTCTGGATTAATGAACTGTGCAAGATATAGGAGCATGACAGCATACATATATTCATTGCTACTGGTATATAACCATTCAAGCGTCTAAACGAATGGAACCACATCAAACGGAGACGAGACGATGTCGTCCACAGATAATAATTGAAGGTCAGCTGAATCTGCACAAAATAATGGAAATTTATTGGGGAAATATATTAGGTGTACAATAATCTCAATGAAAACAGAAATCCCATTAATACAGAGAACATCGTCAGAACATCAGAGGTCTTCCTCTAGTCAGACTCCTCCTTTATAATATATGTAACATGTCTGAAACAAAGGCTGAAGTCTGAATTTAGGGAACTTCACAAGTTACTAGAGGCTAGAAGAGCCTGAAGCGAGGTGATTGATTCTGTGGCTATAAAGAGGTGTCCGTGGCTATAGAGAGGTGACCGTGACTATAGAGAGGTGTCCGAGGCTATAGAGAGGTGTCCGTGACTATAGAGAGGTGTCCGTGGCTATAGAGAGGTGACCGTGACTATAGAGAGGTGTCCGTGGCTATAGAGAGGTGACCGTGACTATAGAGAGGTGTCCGTGGCTATAGAGAGGTGTCCGTGGCTATAGAGGTGTCCGTGGCTATAGAGAGGTGTCCGTGGCTAAGTGTATGGGGAAGGAAGAGTGTGGAATGAGTACGTCACGAGAGGATGAGTGCTTGTTAATGATAGGAGTGCGTGGTAATGAACGAGTGCGAGGGGGAGTGTGTAGGTAAGAAAAAGAAGGGATAGGTACGTGCGAGGGAATGAGTGCGTTGCGAGTGGACGAGTGAGTAGCAACGAAAGCATTTCCCACGTAATTACAAATTCCAACAGCGTCATTGCTTTTTTGCTTAGAAATTCAATTAATTTCGGAGCTGAAAAAACACATTAAATGCTTTCGAGAATTTCTCATGTTTGCGTCACAGGAAATGATAGACAACTATAGTTCCGATGTTCTTTCAAATATAAATTTTTATTTTGAAATACAGCGACGAGTCCTTCCCCAAGCGCCTGCATCGCATCCATATGTTATTTGCTTAATATAATTATGAGCGAGAGAGAGAGAGAGAGAGAGAGAGGGAGAGGGAGAGGGAGAGAGAGAGAGAGAGAGAGAGAGAGAGAGAGAGAGAGAGAGAGAGGTGAGAGAGAGAGAGAGAGAGAGAGGGAGAGGGAGAGAGAGAGAGAGAGAGAGAGAGAGAGAGAGAGAGAGAGAGAGAGAGAGAGAGAGAGAGGGAGAGGGAGAGAGAGAGAGAGAGAGAGAGAGGGAGAGGGAGAGGGAGAGAGAGAGAGAGAGAGAGAGAGAGAGAGAGAGAGAGAGAGAGAGAGGGAGAGGGAGAGAGAGAGAGAGAGAGAGAGAGAGGGAGAGGGAGAGGGAGAGAGAGAGAGAGAGAGAGGTGAGAGAGAGATGGGATAGAGATGGGATGGGGGGATAAGAGAGGGAAACTCCGTGGTGTAGCGAGAACGAATTCGATTCCCAATCGAAGGTCTCAGTTACGAGCCTGGAAACAAATTTGCAGCGTATCTTTATTTGATGCCTCCCTTCACCCAGCAGTAAACAGGTACTTGAGTGTTAGTTGTCGAAGGCTGAATCCTGGTGATGGTCTGTAGTTGATCTAGTTGATCTAGTAATTACACACACACACACGCACAAACACACACACACACACACACACACACACACACACACACACACACACACACACACATACACATACACATACACACACACACACACACACACACACACACACACACACACATACGGTTGAGAGGCGGGACCAAAGAGCCAGAGCTCAACCCCCGCAAACACAACTAGGTGAGTACACACACAAAAAAAAGTAAAGGAACAGCTTATGAAATTAAGGATAGGGGCAAAAGGATTCACTGCAAACGACAAGGAAGTGTGTGAGGAACTAAATAAGAAACTTCAGAAGGTCTTCACCTTAGAGCAATGAGAAATTGCAGTGATAAGAGAGGGAATAGTTAACCAGGAACCGCTGGAAGAGTTTGAGATTACCAGCGGGGAAGTAAGGAAGTGTTTACTAGAGTTGGATGTGACAAAGGCTATAGGCCCAGATGGAATCTTCCTTTGGATACTAAAGGAAGGAGCAGAAGAACTGTGCCTGCCACTCTCCATAGTGTATAACAAATCACTGGCAACAGGGGAACTGCCAGAAATTTGGAAAGCAGCTAACGTAGTCCCGATATACAAGAAAGGGGATAGACAGGAGGCACTGAACTACAGGTCACTGTCCCTAACCTGCATACCATGCAAGCTGATGGAGAAGATTGTGCGAAGAAGGCTAGTGGAACATCTGGGGCGAAAGAACTTTGTAACACAGCATCAATATGGGTTCAGGGATGGCAGGTCCTGCCTCACAGGTTAATTGAATTCTACGACCAGGCAACAAAAATCAGGCAAGAAAGAGAAGGGTGGGCAGACTGCATATTTTTGGATTGCCAGAAAGCCTTTGATACAGTACCACACAAGAGGCTAGTGAAAAAGCTGAAGATGCAAGCTGGAGTGAAAGGGAAGGTGCTCCATTGGATAAATGAGTACCTAAGCAACAGGAGACAACGAGTCTGTGTGAGGGGTGAGGTCTCAGATTGGCGAGACGTTACAAGTGGAGTCCCACAGGGGTCAGTCCTTGGACCTATACTGTTTTTGACATATGCGAATGATCTCCCAGAGGGTATAGACTCGTTTCTCTCAATGTTTGCTGATGATGCAAAAATTATTAGAAGGATTGAAACAGAGGATGATAGTAGGAGGCTACAAGATTACCTAGACAGAGTGAATGGTCCAACAAATGGCTGTTTAAGTTCAACCCGAGTAAATGCAAAAACTCCCACAGTCCTAAGCTTTTCCATGTCTTCAGCTCTCTCACAGTCCCAAGCTCTTCCATGTCTTCAGCTCTCTCACAGTCCCAAGCTCTTCCATGTCTTCAGCTCTCTCCCAGTCAGCCGCTATAACCCAGACCCCCATCCTCTTTCACAGCCCCCAATTTCCTGCTTTCGTTCTCACACTCACTTGCTCTCTCGGTCTACTGATCCGACTTTGACAAATCAGACTGAAAAGTAAATATGAAGAAAAGTTTCCAAAACTGTTGAATATCAGTTCTAACTCAGAAAATATTTGTCAATGGTGTGTGACACCGGGAGAGAAGCTCTTCCCTCTCAAGCACACAGCGTGTTATCCCAGCTGACATAGCGTTAATACACACCACGCAACACCACATCTGAGGCCAGGACTCAGCTTTGAAGTGAAAAGTATACATATAATTCGAGATTTTTTTGTGTATGTGTGTGTGTGAGGATGAATGCTGTATAAGCAGTATTTTCCTTGAGGGGTGTTCACGAAATTTTATAATGCTTTAAATTACAATTCTGAATTGTTTAAATGCTTGATTTTTTTATATTTAAATAACTCAACATGTTTTTGTGTGTGCTGTTACAATCATTCGCAACATTCCTTAATGCAAAATTTTGGCTCTGGTCACATTAAACTTGTTCCCGTAGGACAAGAAGGAGACACGATTAAGCTATAAGACTTGCGAGAATGGAAGAGGAGACAATATGAAGGTGCGAGGTTGGGTTGGTGGGAAGGGAGGTGTTGTAGGGGCAACTATGGGGAGGGGAGGATGGTGCATCCCTTGGCTCCCCCTCCCACACCATGCTGCTTCCCGACCCACTCTCTCTCCCACTCTCAATAATGCTGCTTGTCAACTTGAGAGGATCAATCAATACGGCAGTAGGTAAACAAGGCTTGAATTTAGTTTTTTCAAATCGTCATCGCTGGTCTATCTGTTTCTCTCACTTCTTCTTCTTGCTCAGCATTCCCATCACCGTCCAGTTTCCCTTCATGTCTCAGCTCCTCTGCTTATCTGTTCTCTTGATATTCTGTCCCTCCTGATTAGACTCGTCCCCTCCCTCCCTTCTCATCTCCAGCCAACGAGTAAATGAAATCTTCGGAGAATGTTCCGTAGGTTCTCCTGCGAATGATTACATCCGGGACCTCCACTGAGGGGTTCCCCTCCTATCAACTTCCCCTCTGATTCTTTCTTGGCTTAATGGCGTGGCTTGGGAAGGGGAGGACGGGTGGGGCAATATTCTTACCTCGTTTAATTACGGTGTAGCACTGTCAATTAATATCGTTCTTCCTCGAAATTGCAGAAATGGCTGCGTCCCTCCGTTTCTCTCGCTGATTTATGAAAGTAAGTTGTTTACTGTAAAGTGTCATTGTTGCTGTTTTATTTAATTTAATTTCAAAATCATTATTAATTATTATAGCTGAAATTATACTTTTTTGTCTTAAGCGAAGGTTTGAGGTGTAGTTCTGGTGTTTCTGTTGCTGCTTCCCAACACGGTGAACACTGTGTATAGCTGAGTGACGCTGCAGGAGTCCAAGTTGGATCCATACCCACACTCAGACACATCTCATGACACAGCTAAATGACACGTGAGGCGCTAGACGTGTCCGCCGCACACCTGGACACGTCAAGCTCAGTCTGTGTACCACACACAGCTCACGGATACATGAGACTCTAGATGTATCTTTCAGAAAATCCTGAACACATAATATTCCACATGCGCCCTTCACACAGCTCTTATATGAATGAGGCTCTAGGCATGTGTCTCTCACAGCACCGTGACACTTGAGGGTTCAGACGTGTCTCTCACACAGCACCGTGACACGTGAGGCTCCAGATGTGTCTCACACAGCACCGTGACACATGAGGCTCCAGATGTGTCTCACACAGCACCGTGACACTTGAGGGTTCAGACGTGTCTCTCACACAGCACCGTGACACATGAGGCTCCAGATGTGTCTCACACAGCACCGTGACACATGAGGCTCCAGATGTGTCTCACACAGCACCGTGACACATGAGGCTCCAGACGTGTCTCACACAGCACCGTGACACATGAGGCTCCAGACGTGTCACACAGCACCGTGACACATGAGGCTCCAGATGTGTCTCACACAGCACCGTGACACATGCGGCTCCAGACGTGTCTCACACAGCACCGTGACACATGCGGCTCCAGACGTGTCTGTTACCCCATCATTATATATGGTGTGTTTGTGTGCACTCCGCTCCTCCTCTGCCTCAGCTGAGCACCAACACGGGTGGAGTCCGTGTTTGCCTACACTAAACACCTGCCCATTACACTAATCACCTGTAGATGCCTTTATGCTGATGACACGCTTGTATTAAATTGACATCCTGTAACATCACAATGTGTCCTGACTACGAATATTGTTGTATGGTCAGAAGCAAGAGTGCGTTGTTGACGCAAGAGTGCGTTGTTGACGCAAGAGTGCGTTGTTGACGCAAGAGTGCGTTTTGCCGCTACGGTGGCTCACAGGTCACCTCAACGCTCAAGGTCAACCCCGTTATGGTCACCTCAACGCTCAAGGTCAACCCCGTTATGGTCATCTCAACGCTCAAGGTCAACACCGTTATGGTCACCTCAACGCTCAAGGTCAACCCCGTTATGGTCACCTCAACGCTCAAGGTCAACCCCATTATGGTCACCTCAACGCTCAAGGTCAACCCCGTTATGGTCACCTCAACGCTCAAGGTCAACCCCGTTATGGTCACCTCAACGCTCAAGGTCAACCCCGTTAGGGTCACTTCAACGCTCAAGGTCAACCCCGTTATGGTCACCTCAACGCTCAAGGTCAACCCCGTTATGGTCACCTCAACGCTCAAGGTCAACCCCGTTATGGTCACCTCAACGCTCAAGGTCAACCCCGTTATGGTCACCTCAACGGGTCTCAGATATCAGGTCGGGAATTCTATTCTTTACAAGTTAGTTTAATAATTTTTGTGCTCTCGTCATATTTGCTCTTTCTTTTTTGTTTTGAAATACATAAATATCTAAATCTCCCCATCTACAGACGATGAGTCACAATTACGTGGCTGAAGATATGATGATCAAATCACACACTGGAAGATAAAGAGACGACGACGTTTCGATCCGTCCTGGAAAATTATCTAGTTGATTGTGTCATCACAATCAACTTGATAATGGTCCAGGACTCCCGTCGTCGTCTCACCATCTTCTGGTGTGTGGTTTGGTCATCATTTTCCCGCTATTTTCATTATGTAAATCGTTGTGATTATCTCTATTCTGAATTCGTCGCTCGAGTCTCTCTAAAACATTTAGTAGTTGATAATGGTCGAGGGCGGACTGAGACGTCGTGGTTCCCTCTATTTTCAAGTATGTGGGTTTGGTGTCTAATTTTCTGCCATTGTATTTTGACTTAGTGTCTGTGACACATGAGTACGTGTCCTGCGGGAGCCACATGTGTCAGTGTGCGTGTCAACAGTGTTGATGGCCACGCACCGTCATGGCTACTGCTGTAGAGGCTCCGAGGGGACACTCCTCTCCCACGCTTGCAACGACTGGCAGTCATTGTCTTTTTCTAGCTCTTTCTTGCCTCTTGATCATTCTATCTTCTCTTGTGCCTCAGGTTTCCTTGGTACGTTTGCTATTAAGTGTCATTGTTTATTGTTTTGAGTATTTCTAACGTTTGGACGTGCAGGAAAAAAAAAGTCCTTTAACGACGCCGTCGATTCAGAGAGAATAATGAAGTAAATATTCCACAAGTTTATGTTTATTCAATGTCTTCTTTGACGGACGGACGACGCTTCTGGATCAATATATATATGAGGCTTGGCCGTCATGAAGGAGGCGGCAGCTGTCACTACATGGACTTACACAAGGATCTTCGACAACCTTCCTCAGCAGCGACAGATTTGTGTTCCTCCAATATAAGAACTGTCAGCTGGCTCACCCAGGAATGAACGTGCAGGTTATTCTGATTAATACTGGAAAATATCTTTCTCTTGTGATCTAATGTCCAGGAACTGAAATAGTAAATGGCTTTTAATTTTTATTTACCGACAGTTCGCTGGACGTTTATGTTGTAATATTTATAGCTAGATTGGGTACCCAGCTGTGCCCGGGTCTCTCTTCATGAATCCTTCTCCTCCTCTTTCCCCTCCTCCCTACTCTTTTACAATCCCGCTCGTCTCCTCTCCATCCTGTCTTCGCCATCTTTCTCAGCTCTAGTTTCTGATAATTATTCTTCTCTCTTCCACTCTCCTACCCTCCTTCCCTTTTACCATTATTTTTCTCACTTCACATCTCCTTCCATTCCAACCTCTCTCTCAATCTTTACTTTCTATCCTCTACTCCCTCCCAATCTACTCTACTCTACTCTACTCTCTCCCCCATGTCTCCCCTCGTTTACACTGTTCTTCAATCTCCCACTTTTCACATCTTTTCCATCTTTCTTCCCTTCTTTCTTTCTTTCTCACTGCTCCAAAATACCCCCTTCGCTCTCTTCCGTCATCTCTCTTTCACTTCCCCCCCCCTCTCTCTTTCTCTGATAATTCTCTAGGAAAAACGCATCCCATATTCCAGACCGAGAAAAATCACAGGGGGTCGCTGTAGATGCGAATATTTAACAAAAATGGCACTGGGTCTATCCCCGACAAGCCAAAGACATTCTCATACCCCAATGTGGTATCTTGGCAAACTGAGTGAAGCTAGCCCTAAGCATCTAGCCCCTACTATGGACAGCTAGCCAGACAGAAAGATAGAAATACAATCAGCCATAATATTTTATAGATACGTATTGCTTATGTGTCATACACTGGTAATTATATTGAGTCAAACGTCAGAAAATATGTGTGTGGCATTGAGGTAGCACGGCAAGAACCTTGTATAGCGGGGAACCAGGACATGACAGGCCATTGTATGTCAATAATCTCGCATGGTACGGAGTTCTTATATTTCAATTCCTCCCACATATTCTTATTCCTGGAGGTGAACAAATCCGTCAGAAAATCAGAGATTAACAGCCTCCTGGAACCTTCAGAGATTTGCTTTTCCTGCCATTGGAAAATGTTTTAGAGAACGGAGAGAGAGAGAGAGAGAGAGAGAGAGAGAGAGAGAGAGAGAGAGAGAGAGAGAGAGAGAGAGAGAGAGAGAGAGAGAGAGAGAGAGAGAGAGAGAGAGAGCACAACACTACGACATCACAAACAGTGTGAAGGAGACGAGTGTGGTGTTGTGACCGCGTGTTCATCATGTAGGAGTGGTGACCTCCATGCGTGACGTCACTACCCTCCTCTTGACGACCTTCAAGAGCCTACGAGGGCCTAAACGGGCCCACACCGAACACTCCACTTCGCTAATGATTTTGTCCACCTCATTCGTCTCCAAGGTGTCTGGTTGAGGACGTCGCTCCTGCGTCTGGCAATTGACTGGCCTGTGTTTCCCTGCAGGTTGTGTCCGTGTGGCTGATGGGCCGACGACCCCGTCGCCTGAAACCCACAGTAGTAATAAGATGGTTTTAACTTCACGCACGCGAGTCCCCACTCCGTCATGTGGCTAACACTAGGGGGCCTGCACGCCTCCACAGCTCCCTCACCCACCTCACCGAGGTGGGTGAGGGAGCTCACCCACCTCACTCACCTCGCTGTGAGCTCCCTCACCCAACTCACTTCGATAGGATCTACAGCTGCCGTAACACCCCTTCCCCCCCCCCCCTCCCCTCAGGTTTGTCAGGTTGGCCATCATAAAACGACCTTTTGAAACTTGTGCAAGGAATCATTCGGAACCTTGTATACCACATATATCAGACAAATCCTCGAGTATGCAGCTCCAGCATGGAGTCCATATCTCGTCAAGCACAAGACTAAATTAGAGAAGGTTCAGAGGTTTGCCATCAGACACTAGTACCTGAACTGAGGGGTATGAGCTACGAGGAGAGACTACGGGAACTAAACTTCACGTCGCTTGAAGGCAGAAGAGTTAGGGAATACATGATCACCACATACAAGATTCTCAGAGGAATTGATAGGGTAGATAAAGACAGTTTATTTAACACAGGGGAACACACGCACAAGGGGACACAAGTGAAAATTGCGTACCCAATTAAACCATAGAGACATTAAAAAGAAAATTTTTAGTGTCAGAGTATTTAACATATGAAATGCATTAGGAAGTGATGTGGTGGAGGCTGACTCCATACACAGTTTCAAGTGTAGATATGATAGAGCCCAATAGGCTCAGGAACCTGTACATCAGTTGTTTGACAGTTGAGCAGCGAGACCAGAGAGCCGAAGATCAATCCATGCAATCACAAATAAGTGAGTACATAGGGTGCCTCAGGGCCGATTGGAGAGCGCTCGTGGGTCCTAGTCACAAGGACCCGGGTTAGATTTCCGTCTGAGGCAGAAACAAATGGTCAGAGTTTCTTTCAGCTGATGCACCCGTTCGCCCAGTAGTAATTAGTACACACACACAGTGAGTACACACACACACACACAGTGTGCGTGTGTTCTTCATGCAGGTCGGCGTTCAATCCCCGACCGTCCAAGTGGTTGGACACCATTCTTTTCCTCCCGTCCCATCTCAAATCCTTCTCCTGGCCGTTTCCAAGTGCTATATAGTCGTATTGGCTTGGCACTTTCTCCTGATAATTCCTTCCCTACCTCAATCTATCCCACCCTGTCTCTTCTCTGGTTTAACGTCCCCGCCCGTTCCTTCTGTGCTCTTTACGAGGGAATTGTCTACCTTCTTCGACTCTTCCATTATTCATTCTCTCCTGTTTTGCCCTTCTTCTTCCCTCGTCTTTCCCCTCAGCCAAGCGTTCCCTCTCCCCTCGTCCCCTCTCTGCCACCTCCCTACCCCCCCCCTCCTGCCCCCCTCCACCCCCAGTATGGAGCACATTGCCGCAGTCTGGGAAAGAACCAGTTTGTCACACCGTCATAGCGACCATCCAATACAATCTCGTCTCTCTCTCTCCCCTTCCATACCCCTCCTTCCCTTCCCCCTCCCTCCTTCCCTTCCCTATCTCTCCTTCCCTTCCCCCTCCCTCCTTCCCTTCTCTATCTCTCCTTCCCTTCCCCCTCCCTCCTTCCCTTCCCCCTCCCTCCATCCCTTCCCCCCTTCCTTCCTCCCTTTCCCCTCCCTCCTTCCCTTCCCCCTCTCTCCATCCCTTCCCCTCCCTCTTTCCCTTCCCCACCTCTCCTTCCCTTCCCCCTCCCTCCTTCCCTTCCCCCTCCCTCCGTCCCTTCCCCTCCCTCCGTCCCTTCCCTCTCCCTCCTTCCCTTCCCCCTCCCTTCTTCCCTTCCCCCTCCCTTCTTCCCTTCCCCCTCCTTCCCTCCTTCCCCCTCCCTCCGTCCCTCCCCCCTCCCTCCGTCCCTCCCCCTCACACCGTACTCGCGGGAACTATTTATCCCATAAAGCAGGCCGAGGAATACCAGATTATCCTATTCAGAGGCTTTGACTTAGGCCCTCACACCACTCACCCTGAGACAACAACCGAGCTGAGGAGGTAGGCTGAGGAGGTAGGCTGAGGAGGTAGGCTGAGGAGGCTAGCCAGAGTTGATATGTCGTCGTTACCTTCCACGACTCGTGTTCCTTGTCTCGTTATCAGTGAAGATCTTAACCATCATGTCCTCGGCCGTTACAGTTATCTCCACCTCCAAGTTAAGTAATTGTTGCCACTTGTCTCTGTTTTGAAGTTCACGTTCGTGAGTCTGTCGTCGCTGTGGGTCAGGCGTTCGTGAGTCTGTCGTCGCTGTGGGTCAGGCGTTCGTGAGTCTGTCGTCGCTGTGGGTCAGGCGTTCGTGAGTCTGTCGTCGCTGAGGGTCAGAGTAAACCAAATAACGAAAATTTTCCAGTTTGCTGCTCACGAACATTTTTATGTTCTTCGTGTCCTTGCTTCTTGACACTTTCCTTGTTTTCAATTGTGTATCTTTTTCTGCTTCCCCATTTTCTCACCCTCGCTTTCCATCTCATTTGTTCTAATATATTTGTTCATCGTACCATGCTCCTTCAAGGTTTCTGTCTCTTTCTCTCCGTCTAGTTCTCCCCCTCTCTGCTGCCTCTCCCCCCCCCCCCCGCGCCCTCCGGCCCTCCCCGCAAGTAATAAGCTAGAGTGTGTGTGTGGGGGGAGGGGGTCCAGCCCCCACTCATTCTCCTTCCCTCCTCTCTCATGATACAACATGCTAAATTAATCACTACAAGCAAACTCAGTTTTATTTTTCCTGCAGATGTTGACGTCTTAAGCGTGTGACTGACGTTTTCTGCCACACATTTAGCGTCTTTAATGTGACAGTTTGCCTCGCCATTAACGTTCCCACCACCAATTGTTACTTCTATTGGTTTGCTTTTTCGCTATCACATTGTTCGTTATATCTTTACTGCTCTACTGCTCGATGTTCGCTATTTTCTGACACATGCAACTGTTCATCTTTCTCTTTCTCTTTCTCTCTGTAACTCTATTTTTTTTTTAACTAAGACTAGTGTTCATAAAGGGTATCAAATGACGTACCTCGTCAAATGCAAGCAAGAGCTGTTGTCTAACCTCAGCTCATCTGAAGAGAGAGGGGTGTTTCTCTCTCTCTCTCTCTCTCTCTCTCTCTCTCTCTCTCTCTCTCTCTCTCTCTCTCTCTCTCTCTCTCTCTCTCTCATTCCCCCCTTCCCCCTGTACACGTCTCACTAGACACCAGATCGGGAGCCAATTACACTGTGTGTAACATATTTCAACTGTGTGTGCAACATGTTATGAATGTGTCCCTAGGGTGTGTGGCCAGCAGGAGCGGGGCGTTGTGACAGTTAAAGCCCCGGGCACGTTAGGTCCTGGCTGGGAACATTGGCTGGCCAGGTTGTTGTCCCAGGCATGGGGCAGGAAGGGAAGGGGTACTGTCAGGAAGATGGGGGTTGTGGGGAAGAGGGGGAGGTGAGGAGGTTGGGGAAGGGTTGGGGAAGGGTTGGGGCAGTGGTGGTAGAGAGAGGGAGGGAATTGAGGATTGAGAATGAAACCAGAAGGGGTGGAGAAGGAATGGAAAGGGGGGAAAGCTAGATGGATGAAAGGGGAGAGGGAAGACGAATGGGGTGACGTGGGAATAAATCGAGTGGTGAAGTCAGAGGGAGCGTGGGGTCGGGGGGAGGGGGGGGTTGGTGGTAGGGGGGGGATCTTTGAGGTTAGATTAAATGATTTGATCTTACATCGAGCGCCTCGTCCCTCTACCCCACACTCCCTTAATCTGGTCTCATAATTTATGACCGTCGGCTTATATCACGACAACGACTACCCTGTGTTACCTTACCTCTCTCACCCCTTCCCTGTGTTACCCCCCTATCTCCCTCATACTTGCTGGCCCACCCATTACAAATGCTGGCTCACCCATTACAAATGCTGGCTCACCCATTACAAATGCTGGCTCACCCATCACACCAAGAATATTACTAATCTCAATAAAAAATGTAAGTATGTGGCTAAAGAGTGTCTGTCTCCTGTCTCCAAATCCGGCTCCTGAAGCCCACATAAAAAGAATAACATCTGCGGTGTATGCGAGGCTGGCTAACATCAGAACTTCCTTTAGGAACCTGTGTAAGGAATAATTCTGAACCTTGTATACCACATATGTAAGGCCAGTCCTGGAGTATGCGGTCCCAACGTTGAGCCAGTAGCATGTCAAGCACAAGACGAAGCTTGAAAAAGTTCAAAGGAATGCTACTAAACTAGTCCCATAATTAAGCGGCAAGAGTTACGAGGAAAGGCTGCGTGAAATGCACCTCACGACATTGGAAGACAGAAGAGTGAGTGGAGACATGATCACTACCAACACAATTCTCAGAGGAATTGACAGGTTAGATAAGGATAAATTGTTTAACACAGGGGATACTCAAATAAGGGGACACAGGTGGAAACTGAATACCCAAATGAGCCACAGGGACGTTAGAAAGAACTTGTTCAGTCTCAGAGTAGTTAACAGGTGGACTGCATTAGGCAGTGATGTAGTGGAGGCTGACTCCATACACAGTTTCAAATGTAGATATGATAGAGCCCAGTAGGCTCAGGAATCTGTCCACCAGCAATCAACCAGTTGATTGAAAGTTGAGAGGCGGGACCAAAGAGCTTGGAGGGGGAGAGGGGGAGGCATGGGGGGGGGGAGAGGGAGGCTTGGAGGGGGTAAGAGAAGAGGAAGGGCTTGTGGGGGAAGAAGGGAGGGGTTGGGGGCGGGATATGAGGGGAAGGTCTGGGGGCAGAAGAGGTGGGAGGACTTGAGGAGGGTGGGGGAGAATGCCACCCTAAGAAGGCTTAGGGAGGGTGGGGGGAGAATGGAGGGCTTAGGGGGGTGTGAGAGAACACAGGGCTTCAGGGTGGGAGGAGAAGGGAAGACATGGGGGAGAAGGGAGGGCTAGGGGGTGGGGGAGAAGAGAGGGCTTGTGGGGGAGAAGGGAGGGCTTGTGGGGGAGAATTTGTAGAAAGGAGGGCTTGGGGGGATGGGGAAGAAGGGAGGTCCAGGGAAGAGGAGGAGTGTGCCCTAGGTGGGCACGTAGTGGGAGGCTGGCAGGGGTTTTTGCATGTTAGTTTTCTTTAAGGTGTGTAGTGGTACTGGGGGATACTCTAGATGCGATCGAACTAGAGCCTTATATAGGTGTATCTGTATGTTTGTACTCAGGCTTCGGAATCTATTCAGTTTTCCTAAGGCTGCTTTGGCTTTGTTTAGTCGGCCCCTTACGTGAATTTTTATCCCTGTTCTATTGATCATGTACCTCCGCATATTGGATCGGACGGTTGTCAAGGATAATGGGGGTCTGAGTTTCTTTTTGCAATGTATATTATCTGAAACTTTTGTTTGTTTGTGCTAATTTTCCATTGCTACTCAAAGTTGTTTATTAATTCAATTGCTGACTTGGTCGTGTTGGCTTGTTTGATGGTCCTGGTTGGCATATTATTTGGGTGACATAGTCAGCGTATGTGATGTATTCCCCATGCTGAGGTTAGGGTAGGTCAGCTGTATATATATCGAATAGAGTGGGGGAGAGGCAGCTTACTTGTGGTACTCCACGTTTCAGTTGTATTAAGTCACCCAAGTAGCTTCCGATATTGAGCCTAGCAGTTCTGTTGTCTATAAAACTGCAGAGAGTAGCAGTGGGAGTCCTAGCTCAGATATCTTATATTTTAGGCATGTGTGCCAAACTTTGTCAAAGGCTTTCGAAACGTCTCTAAGCACTATATTGCATTGATCTTTTTTCGACATTGCGTTAGCTATATGCTCGTAGATCAGGACCGTAGCTGTGTGGGCCCCTCTGCGGTTTCTAAACCCATGCTGCCTGGTGTTATACTTCTCTTCCTCTTCCATGTACTTCACAAGTCTCTGATTTATTATTTTTTCGAATATTTTGTCTGGTACTTCGAGGAGGGAAATTGGTCTGCAATTTTCAGTTTGAGTTGGGGTTTACCTGACTTGGGGATTAATCTTATTGTGGCATTATTGAAGTATGTGGGGAATAGTCCAGATGCAAGAGCAGTTGGATAATACAATCTTATTTATCTTGTTGGTGCCCGGCGCAGCTCTCAGCTCCCAGCTACCTGTCTCCCCTAACTAACCAGCTACCATTCTCGAAAGGCTTAGGCTTAGCTGACAGCTAAGCTAAGCTTAGCTTAGCTAAGAGTTTAGGAGCTTTAGTAGCTTTGGAGCTTAGCTAAGCCTCACGGCGTGAGGCTTAGCTGGGAGCTAACTCCCAGCTACCATTATCATCAACTCCTTCCCTGTTCCCTTCCTATAACCACCTCCCCCCCCCCTCCCCCTCCAGTCACTCCCCATCCCGGAGCACTCCTTTCACCCCCTCCTAACTCGTTCCCTCCCATCATCTGTCCCTCGAGCACGACCATCACTCATCTGTGTTGTCGTTGAGGGCCTGAGGTCCCAGGCGGGCGTGGGGCTCGGCCCGTCACCAGCTTGACACCTAATTTGTATCTCGTCTAAACGCTTGGAGGGAAATACGGGTGGGGAGAGTGTGCTGGGTGGGGAAAGTGTGACGGGTGCGGAAAGTCTGATGGGTGGGGAAAATGTGACGGGTGGGGGAAAATGTGACGGGTGGGGGGAAAGATGACAGGTGGGGAAAGTGTGATGGTGGGGAAAGTGTGACGGTTGGTGTTACGGTATCGACACCATCGTCAGTGTGTGGAGTGGCAATGTCAGCGCCATCTATGGGTCTGCACTCCAACTCCCCTAGTATTGGCCGATATGTAGACAACGCCATCTGTTGGTGGAGGCCTGGTATCAGCGAATGGCTCTGGTTTCCTGCCTCAATCAGAAAGATAGGTCGATGTAGATGACCTCTGGTGGCTGGCGTATCAAGATCAGCGCCATCTAGGTTGTGGCTACAAGTCACAATGTCAAGTCCCCAGTGAACGAGTTTTATCCAAGGATTACCTAGTGTACTGTCCATCTGGCTAATGACGTTTTTATGGCCACAGAGGTGACCTATGGAGGCAATTGAGCTGTGGAAGGCAGTTTATCTAGGGCAGTCCACGAATCCTTAGCTTGGTCCTCTCTCGAGTATGCTGCTCTGGTATACAACACCTCACTTAAAGAAACACAATACACAACTAGAAATCACCCAACAATATGCAACATGGCTTGCTCCTGAGGTAATTGTACCGAGCTATGAAGAATACTGAGGAAACTGGACCTAATCAAACTGGAGGGAAAAAATTAAATAGAACACAAATTTTAACGACGTTCAAGATTTTAAAAGTAAATGACTTAGGGGAGAGAAAGAGAGAGAGAGAGAGAGAGAGAGAGAGAGAGAGAGAGAGAGAGAGAGAGAGAGAGAGAGGGGGAGAGAGAGAGAAGTAATACTCGAAACTGAGAACGAGTAGAACGAGGGGACATGAATGGACACGGGATACAGAAGGGGGGGGGGCTATTCAGTATAGGCGTCGTTAATAAATTATATGAACTACAGGAGCACGTTGTCAAGGATAATTCGACACAGTTTTTATAAGGTTACTAGCTGTACCCGGCCACGCATTGCTGTGGCTCAGCTACCTTTCCCTGTCCCCCCAGTCCTCCCCACCAGTTCCTCTCATTCCCGTCCCCTCGTCCTTCCAACCATTCCTCACTCCCTCCCTCCACAAGTCCTCCCAACCATTCCCCACTCCCCCGTCCCCTCGTTCTCCCCATCATTCTCCTCTTACCGTCCTTTTGTCCTCCCCACCATCCCCCACTCGATCGTCCCCTCGTCTTCCCACCATTTCCCAGTCCACCGTCCCCACGTCCTCCCTACCATTCCCTACCTCCCCCGTCTTCTCGTCCTCCCTACCATCCCCCACTCCCCTGTCCCTATGTCCTCTCCACCATTCTCCATTCCCCTGTCCCCTCGTCCCCACAATCCCCAGTTCCCCCATCCCCTCGTCCTCCCAACCATTACCCCCCTCCCCTGTTCCAAAGCAATCGGTGAAGATCTCGCGGAGACTGCAGCGTGCGTTGCTCCTCCGTCCTACAGATGGCTCTGTTTAAAAAAAAAAACATTTTTTTTCCTGTCAAAGGTGAGACATGTATACAGTAGGTATATAAAAACACGCGCCTATTCGAATGCAACGTTGTGTTAAAATTTCAAAGCAATCGGTGGAGAACTTTCGGAGATTAACGATTTTGAACAAACGAACATTTCCATTTTTATTAATATAGATTTCAAAAGAGTGAAAAGAATGAATGCATTGAACTATACTAATCCTAGAAGGGCATGTTTACACACAGAGGGCTGACCTTGCAACACTCTACAAGCACGTATCTTGGCTCCAACATTTACACCAACATCAACACAATTTCTGTCCAAATCTTAAATTCACATTCTTGTCCACTGTACATAATGAAATACTTTTTAATATTCGATTTGTTTACGCTTCAGTTGGAAGGGCGAACACGTTCCTCCACTAACTTTTTCAAATATGCCCGCATCGTAAAATTTATTTACTTGGTGAAAAATCGGAAAGTAATTTTAATAATTAATAGGATTACCAGGCGCGCTCATGCACTCATTACCAACAGTAAAACTAAATTTAAGTATTATCTATCCATCAACAAAATGGTAAAGTGCAGTAATTAGCTGAAGACAGTTTATCGAAAATCTATCGGAATTTTATAGACTAATCACTGAAAATTGTACAATCTGGGTAACATGTAAATCCTAAATGAATTAAAGTAATTATTTTGAAAGAGAATGAGCAAGAGAGAGAGACATGGTGGTAGAGAGTGAGAGTGAGAAAGAGGGAGATAGGCAGACAGAAATATGGGAGCGACTCTTGTGATGCCAGCGCATGTAACCAGAGGAACCAGTGTTGCGTGTACCTCCCCAGCATCTCATCCTGCAATTCGTCACCAGCTCGTGCACTCTCCTCCTGTCACTCATTCAGGAAATCTTACATTACTCTCCCACCACTAACACCCTCCTCATCCTTGATCTCCTACTCCCCCTCCTTCTCTCCCTTCTCCATCTTCAGCTGGCTTCTCCCTGACATAATCAAGGAGACGACGGCTCATCAGAGAGACGTGTTGACTCTCTGGGATTTGCAGTCTCCAGCCTCGTCAAGCACCTCGCCCTTGTGACGAGTAGAGACTCGCCTGGAGGATCACTCTGGCTCCAGACGGATCTGCTCCCTGCCGAGTGGCCAAAATTGCCGATCATGGCGACAGATTAGCTGGGGGGGGGGGAGTGGAGGGGTAGTGGAGAGTAAGAGGGGGGGTACAGGAGGGAAGTGGAGGGGTAGAGGAGAGTAGAAGAGAGGGTACAGGAGGAAATTGGAGGGGTAGTGGAGATTAGTAGAGAGGTACAGGAGGGGAGTGGAGGGGTAGTGGAGAGTAGAGGAGGGTACAGGAGGGAAGTGGAGGAGTAGAGGAGAGTAGAAGAGGGGTACAAAAGGGAAGTGGAGGGGTAGTGGAGACACTAGAAAAGGAGTACAGGAGGGAAGTGGAGACTAGAAGAGGAGTTCAGGAGGGGTGTGGAGTGGAGGTGTAGACGATTGGAGAGGAGTGAAGAGAAGGCGAGGGTGTGGAGTGGAAGTCGATGATTGCTCTAGGTACAAATACCATAATAAATATTGGCACTTCTTGAGTGCTTACGTGTTAGTCCATACTAATTACGGAGATAAATAAATATATATATATATATATATATATATATATATATATATATATATATATATATATATATATATATATATATATTGGTAGCAGTCTTTCTTGTAAACATATGTTGTTAAATATGACCGAAAAGGTAAGAATAATAATTCTAACACGAATTTTCTCAATATTTCTTATGTTTCTTCTCACTGTTGATGGTAACTGGAAAATGAATTCTCCAAAAGTCATTTTTATTTCTAGTCTGACGCCTGAACACGTTTCGTAATTACCTATTACATTTTCAACGACTTTAGTTTACACACGCAACTGTAACCTGTAAACACGCCATTTGCTTCCATATTTATACTCGCATTTGGGTGAGGTCATATGGTACAACAGTTTTGGGTGAGATGGACAAACTCATGACAACACAAGACAGAACTCGAAACAATGGGGCATTTGTTGGATAAAAGAACATAGAAATGGAAGTAACTGCAGAGGGCCTATTGGCCCATACTTCCTCTTAATGCTTCTATATTGGTACGTAGTCTTGAAGTGGGTAGAATATAGTTGTGCATTAATTGGCTGTTGATTGCTGGTGTTGACTTCATGATGTGTAGTGCCTCGCAGACGTCGAACCTCCTGCTATCGTTGTATCTATCGATGATTTCTGTATCGATTGTTAAGATTTCTCTGGTGATGGTCTGGTTGTGGGAAGACATTATATGTTCCTTGATGGAACCCTGTTGCTTATGCATTGTTGATCGCCTGGAAAGAGACGTTGTTGTCTTGCCTATATACTGAGTTCTTTGGGGCTTACAGTCCCCAAGTGGGCATTTGAAGGCATAGACTACGTTGGTCTCCTTTAAGGCGTTCAGCTTTATGTCTGGAGAGTTCTTCATGAGTAGATTGGCCGTTTTTTTGGTTTTAAAGTAAATCGTCAATTGTGTCTTCTGATTTTTATCTGTAGGGATAACGTTCCTATTAACAATATCTTTCAGGACCCTTTCCTCCGTTTTATGGACTGTCGAAAAGACGTTCCTGTAAAATAGTCTAATAGGGGGGTACAGGTGTTGTGTTAGTTAACTCTTTAGAGGTTGCATGGCGTTTCACCTATCTTCTTATGATGTCTTCAACGAAACAATTGGAGAAACCGTTGTTAACTAGGAAGTCTAGTTAATATTGACAGGGTCAAAGAAATGCTCCTCTTAGCATCAAGCAAAGATAGAACTGTAAAACTTTGGAGAGTAACTTCGAAGAGAGCAGGTTCGAAGTAATTCGAACCTGCACACTGGTTGCGCCCAATCATACGCCCTTAACCACTCGGCCACGACATGGTAAATAGCAATGCAACCTAGGATTCAAATGAAATCCCTAAGGGTCTTGAGGCTTCCATTGAAGACAATTCAGGGGTTCACACATTGCCACCTCCCCCCCCCGTGCCCCCTAGTCAAGGGGTTCACCCCCAGAGCTTCTCTGCAAGTGCACAGAGGAAACACATTAATGTGATGTATCAATGACAAAATCAGTAGGAGTCATTCATCTATTCATTTTTCTATTCATATATCTATCCAACCATCAATTAATCTATCTATTCATCCATTAATCTATACACCCATATTTCCATCCCCTTTCTATCCATCTATCTGTCCTTCTATCCATATATCATAAAATTAATTAAACTTTCCATCCATCTATCCATCCTGGAAGAAATAGTAGAAGTGAGGGGGCAAAGGAAGAGAGCGGTGCCGGGAGATTTGGGGAGAGGGAGCAAAGAGAAGGAGAAAGGAAGAGAGAGGATGCAAAGAGAAGGAGAGAGGTAGAGAGAGGCTGCAAACAAGAGGAGAGAGGGGAATGTTGGAGAGAAAGATGCATAGGGAAGAGAGGGGAGTAGTAAGGGGAAGACTGAGAGAGAGGGGAAGTGAGAGAGGAGGAAAAACAAGAGGTGAGCGGGAAAGAGTGTGGATAGTGGGAGAAAGGTGGAGAGGGAGAGATTGTGAGAGGGTTGAGAGGCGGAGTGAGAGGAAATGAGTGGGGAGGAAGGTAGTGAACGTGCCTGAGGAGTCCAGAGATGCTGGTTTGATCTCATCATGCGGCTTCAATGTGTTCTTAAGATGTGTGACTTGGGAACAGGATGCTACCAGGGCACCTGTTACCACACAAGCTACCAGGTCACCTGTTACCACACATGCTACCAGGGCACCTGTTACCACACATGCTACCAGGGCCCCCTGTTACCACACAAGCTACCAGGGCACCTGTTACCACACATGCTACCAGGGCCCCCTGTTACCACACAAGCTACCAGGGCACCTGTTACCACACATGCTACCAGGGCTCCTGTTACCACACAAGCTACCAGGTCACCAGTTACCACACATGCTACCAGGGCACCTGTTACCACACATGCCACCAGGGCTCCTGTTACCACACATGCCACCAGGGCACCTGTTACCACACAAGCTACCAGGGCACCTGTTACCACACAAGCTACCAGGTCACCTGTTACCACACATGCTACCAGGTCACCTGTTACCACACATGCTACCAGGTCACCTGTTACCACACATGCTACCAGGGCACCTGTTACCACACAAGCTACCAGGGCACCTGTTACCACACAAGCTACCAGGTCACCTGTTACCACACATGCTACCAGGGCACCTGTTACCACACATGCTACCAGGTCACCTGTTACCACACAAGCTACCAGGTCACCTGTTACCACACATGCTACCAGGGCACCTGTTACCACACAAGCTACCAGGGCACCTGTTACCACACATGCTACCAGGTCACCTGTTACCACACAAGCTACCAGGGCACCTGTTACCACACAAGCTACCAGGTCACCTGTTACCACACAAGCTACCAGGTCACCAGTTACCACACATGCTACCAGGGCACCTGTTACCACACAAGCTACCAGGGCACCTGTTACCACACATGCTACCAGGGCACCTGTTACCACACAAGCTACCAGGGCACCTGTTACCACACAAGCTACCAGGTCACCTGTTACCACACATGCTACCAGGGCACCTGTTACCACACATGCTACCAGGTCACCTGTTACCACACATGCTACCAGGTCACCTGTTACCACACATGCTACCAGGGCACCTGTTACCACACAAGCTACCAGGGCACCTGTTACCACACATGCTACCAGGTCACCTGTTACCACACAAGCTACCAGGGCACCTGTTACCACACAAGCTACCAGGTCACCTGTTACCACACAAGCTACCAGGTCACCTGTTACCACACATGCTACCAGGGCACCTGTTACCACACAAGCTACCAGGGCACCTGTTACCACACATGCCACCAGGGCTCCTGTTACCACACATGCTACCAGGGCACCTGTTACCACACATGCCACCAGGTCCTGTTACCACACATGCCACCAGGGCACCTGTTACCACACATGCCACCAGGGCTCCTGTTACCACACAAGCTACCAGGTCACCAGTTACCACACATGCTACCAGGTCACCTGTTACCACACATGCTACCAGGGCAGCTGTTACCACACATGCTACCAGGGCACCTGTTACCACACATGCTACCAGGGCAGCTGTTACCACACATGCTACCAGGGCACCTGTTACCACACATGCTACCAGGGCAGCTGTTACCACACATGCTACCAGGGCACCTGTTACCACACATGCTAGCAGGGCACCTGTTACCACACATGCTACCAGGGCAGCTGTTACCACACATGCTACCAGGGCACCTGTTACCACACATGCTACCAGGGCCCCCTGTTACCACACAAGCTACCAGGGCACCTGTTACCACACATGCTACCAGGGCACCTGTTACCACACATGCTACCAGGTCACCTGTTACCACACAAGCTACCAGGTCACCTGTTACCACACATGCTACCAGGTCACCTGTTACCACACATGCTACCAGGGCACCTGTTACCACACATGCTACCAGGGCACCTGTTACCACACATGCTACCAGGGCTCCTGTTACCACACAAGCTACCAGGTCACCTGTTACCACACATGCCACCAGGGCACCTGTTACCACACAAGCTACCAGGGCACCTGTTACCACACATGCCACCAGGGCACCTGTTACCACACATGCCACCAGGGCACCTGTTACCACACATGCTACCAGGGCACCTGTTACCACACATGCTACCAGGGCACCTGTTACCACACATGCCACCAGGGCACCTGTTACCACACAAGCTACCAGGTCACCTGTTACCACACATGCTACCAGGTCACCTGTTACCACACATGCTACCAGAGCTCCTGTTACCACACATGCTACCAGGTCACCTGTTACCACACATGGTACCAGGGCTCCTGTTACCACACATGCTACCAGGTCACCTGTTACCACACATGCTACCAGGGCAGCTGTTACCACACATGCTACCAGGGCACCCGTTACCACACAAGCTACCAGGGCACCTGTTACCACACAATCTACCAGGGCACCTGTTACCACACAAGCTACCAGGGCACCTGTTACCACACATGCTACCAGGGCACCTGTTACCACACATGCTACCAGGGCACCTGTTACCACACATGCCACCAGGGCACCTGTTACCACACATGCTACCAGGGCACCTGTTACCACACCTGCTACCAGGGCACCTGTTACCACACATGCCACCAGGGCACCTGTTACCACACAAGCTACCAGGGCACCTGTTACCACACATGCCACCAGGGCTCCTGTTACCACACAAGCTACCAGGGCACCTGTTACCACACATGCTACCAGGTCACCTGTTACCACACATGCTACCAGGTCACCTGTTACCACACATGCCACCAGGGCACCTGTTACCACACATGCTACCAGGGCACCTGTTACCACACAAGCTACCAGGTCACCTGTTACCACACATGCCACCAGGGCTCCTGTTACCACACAAGCTACCAGGGCACCTGTTACCACACATGCTACCAGGTCACCTGTTACCACACATGCTACCAGGTCACCAGTTACAACACATGCTACCAGGGGCACCTGTCACACAGGGTCATCTTAGAAGGGGTCAGAGTAGCGTAGAACCACCAGCCCTCTCCTTCGTCTAGTGGTCCAGTGGTCCAGTGGTCCAGTGGTCCAGTGGTCCAGTGGTCCAGTGGTCCAGTGGTCCAGTGGCCAGAGTGGTTATGTTAACTTATTCCCTATTGTGGAATGTTGTTGCAGCAAACAAGACTAGCACCAACGCGCATCTTGTCATCAACATTACTGCACTTAACAAGATGAACTTTCTCGACCATGAAAAAGACGATTATCTCGCTAATTATAAATATTACTCTGGGTAGTTTTACAGAGAGAATCACCAACCTTTAATTTTTAAGCAACACACGCATGGCCAAAATTTAATATATTGTTCACAACAAACTGACAAACTGGAATACCGGCAAATCCCCGATTAAAATATATACATATTATATTATATATATATATATATTATATATATATATATATATATATATATATATATATATATATATATATATATATATATATGTGTGTATATCACGAAAATAAACACGTGATTAAGAATGTGACAATGTCAGACCACGAAGGAAAAATGAAACAGGAAATTTCCTTAAGTACTTTCGTATATTAAACCTTCCTTCTGAAGATGTATTTAATATACGAAAGTACTTAAGGAAATTTCCTGTTTCATTTTTCCTTCGTGGTCTGACATTGTCATATATATATATATATATATATATATATATATGATCGAAATTTGATCAGACCTAATCTACCTAACCTAACCTAACCTAACCAACCGAACCTAACATAACCAAGTCAGTAATTCACGTTCTTAACATAATCTAAAAATTGTATATCATATTAAGATAGGTAAGGTAAGGTAATTATCAGGAGAAAGTACCCCAAACCATTACGACTATATAACACTCATAATATTAGTATTATTAAGATAACATAATATTAAGTTGTATTGTGTTTCTGGTGGAACACTTGCCTCTAGACGCTAGGAATTTCGATAACAAGTGGCTGAAAGCTCAGACATGCCTCACGTCAAGTGGTTTGATTTCAGAGGGGAACAAAATGAAATACGGAATTTCATTACGGAACTAGGAAAAAAAAATGGTGTTGAAATCATCTTCTAGCGACGAGAAATTGCAAAATTTTCCGTTTGCATGTTTACCCTTCGTGTTGTCGTCTTGGTGCCTTAAGCGCCTTCCCTGCCCACTGCCTTCCAGCACTGCTAATGAGAAACGTAGTTCTGGCACCTGGATAAAGTGTGGGTAATAATTATATCACCTACACTTCAGAGGTGTAGAAGTGCATCCCTAGAAGAAATAGGAAATACAAATTGAGGGTACGCTAACACCTGGAGGTGTAGGTTGGTGCTGGAGTCAGTGTTCACATCAAAAGAGTTTAACGGATTTTATTGTATGCACTAAAAAATCCCATATGTTTAGGTGACGGGGGATAAGACACGGAGCTTTTGATGGTGTTGGTTTATGTAGTCCCCGGGTATCAGGCGGGTAGGGAGGATTGGCAGCGTTTATGTAGCAGCAGCTATTCTGGGGCTTTAGCAATAAGCTAAAAGCCTAGCTGTGTATTGTGTACCTGGGATGGGGATGACGGGAGGGCGGGGGCGGCCTGGTCTTGGAGCAGCTATCATCAACACGATCAACTGTGTTTTTATGTTGCTCCATAACGACATAATGTCAATATCGCACAGTTTGTGTTTACTGTATTATTTGACATTGTGTTAACACGAAATTAATCGAAATACTCGTTTGTGTGGTCACGAGTATAACTGAAGCACGAGTGTTGTGATATCTAAAGCTGGGTTCTAGTGGCAGGACTTATCCCAACTTTCTGGATGTAGGGTCGAAGTTTGGGGCTCATTACCCCCAACAGTAACTCCGAGCCCGACCATCGCTACTAGGCTCGGAAACTTCGTCTAGTATTAGCTGCTCGAATATTTCTTAATGTGTGATGTGTTTCTTTTGCTATACTTTAATCTATTTCTGGAGCTGAAGAACGGAACATTATATTTAGATCTGACTGCGTCAGGTTTAACACTAAATGTAACTTTATAATGATATGATTTGTCACCCTCGTAAATGACTGAAATGTGTTGTAATTTGTGAAGTGTGAAACCTCTGAAAGTACAAAAATAATTTATCTCTGTGAGTGAATGGAATATCGCGTCTGTCTTAAGGATGTAATGTGAGTGCGCGTGGAGAAGTCGCCAGACTGCACTCTGGAGAGTGCACATATTAACGTGCACCGTCGTAAGTCCTGTAGTTGTGGACGGAAGTGTTGTTGGGTATCTCCGGGGAGCCTGAAGGTCGGGCAGGTCTGTGGTGTTGCAGTAGTTGTCGCACACCTACCCCATGGGATGCCAGGACAGTTACGTCCTTCACTCAAACATGTAGATGTATCTGAACAAATATTTAAAGTCCGGTTTGTATGAATTGTTTTTTCTGAATATGGAAAGCAAATGAAGAAACACTTCTTACGAACCTAACCTAAAATATTTGTACAGGTACAACTGTACGTTTGAGTGCATTCAGTTACTCTCTGGATCGCATACAGGTACTCTCTCTCTACCTGTATATATGTAAAAAAAAAACAGTGCAAAAAACAACACAACAATTGACAGCGAAATAAATGATAACGACAAAACTAACGAGATAGCTAATAATGGCTCAACTAACAATAAGAGAGTAATTAACGACACGAATTACATAAACGCAGCAATACCGACATAAATAACAATGACACTAATTCCATAAACACAACTAACAACGACGAAACTAACAACGACGAAACTTAAGACGACACAACTAGCAGCGACACCAAGACCAACGACACCAAGACCAACGACACCAAGGCCAACGACACCAAGACCAACGACACCAAGGCCAACGACACCAAGGCCAACGACACCAAGACCAACGACACCAAGACCAACGACACCAAGGCCAACGACACCAAGGCCAACGACACCAAGGCCAACGACACCAAGACCAAGGACACCAAGACCAAGGACACAAACAACAACAGAACAAGGAATGGTTAATTGCAACAAAATGTTTCTCAAATGTCATCAGTTTTTCTTAATTCATTCGTTAGTGAGCGATAAAAGTGGTTAATTACACAGCTATTTGCCTCTGAAGGAAAACGACGACACAATTAACGAGGCAGTCACTGGTGTATGCGGCTCTCGTCCATACACAAAAGGTTCATTACTATGTAAATTTTCACATTACTGATATTTAACGAGTGAAATTTAAATTCAGGTTTTGCTGATCAGTGTGTTAACATAATCAAAATGTTGAGTGATGGTGAAGTTATAATGGTGGTGGTGGGAGTGGTGATGGTGATAGTAGTGGGGGTAGTGATGGCTAAGATGATAGTGGAGGCAGTGATGATAGTGATGATAGTGGTGGTAATGATTGTGATGGTGACAGTGGGGGTGATGGTGATTGTGATGGTAGTGGGGGTTGTCGTGATTGTGATTATGATAGTGGGGGTGGCGGCGATTGTGGTGGTAGGTGGGATGATGGTGATTCTGATGGTAGTGGTTGTGATGAAAGTATTGCTTATTGTCATGGTCGAAGTGGTGGTAATTGAGATGAAGGTAGTGGTGGTGGTAATTGTGATGATGGTAGTGGTAGGTATTGTGATGATGATTATGGTAGTGATGGTGATGTAGTAGTTGTGATAGTGTTGATGAAGTTCGTGGCGGTGGTGATGGTGATTATCATGGTGATGGTGATGAGGGTAGTGGTGATGACAACGATGAGATGACGGTGGTGCTGGTAGTGGTGGTGGCGGTGTTTATGACGGTAATTAAAGAGATTGTGGTTGTGATGAGATTAGTGGTGGCGGTGATGAAAGTGATAGTGATAAAGTTAGTGGTTGTGATGTTAGTAATGAGAGACGGCGGAGGGAAACAGATGGGTAAGTAGGGGTAGGGGGAGGGAAAGAGTGGTTAAAAATAGGGAGAAAATGGGGTAGAATGGAGAGTAGGTGAAGACGGGTTGACTACCAACAGGCCAAAGTTTAGTTACGTGGCCTGCCACCGACTCAAACTTCTAAACATATTCGAACACAGATGGATGGAAATCTGCTAAGCTTTACTTGAAATTCCTATTTGGCCTGTACACGTAAACAATCAGATGCTCGTTAATTTAAACGACAGTGCCCTCTGTTCATGAATAATTAATATTTTACAAACAACTCTCAACTGATAATGTTCGAGCATTTCTCAAGCAGTGCTTCGCTAAAATCTTGTGTTCGAATCGTATCAGTGTAAATGCCTCACCAACGTCAGCCCGTCTACTATTCCGTTCTCACAAATAAATGCCAAATGCTCGTTAACTCAGCTGCCAAAACCTATAAAAAATGACTGAAAAACACTTTCCTCATGACTCACTGACGCACAACTAATAACGTTAAAACTTTTCCCCCCAAAAAAGTACTTCGATCACCTCATTTGATCGAACTGCACTTCTGTAAATACCCACGACCCACGTACTAAAATAAAAATAATTGCCAAAAGAACTTAAACACCTAACTAAAGCTAGTTTAAGCTTAACTATTCTCCAAGTTTTAATGTATACAAATATTTACATATATATGAGAAAATCCTGAATTTCAATACACAGAATATTAATATTGGTGAATGCATCTTCGGGTTCAGCTGCAGCTTGGATGAGCGCAGCCTGAGTGAGAGTTGTGACTAGAGAAAGATCACTGGTTATATGGGGCTCCAAATATTTGATATTTTAATATAATAATGAATTCTGCCTTCACTGAGCATTAAATTCCCTTTATAACATTACAAACGTTTGAAGGCATAGTAATATTCTTACATGATCCAATCACCGAATTTCATATTCTACGTTGAAGGGAAAATCAATAACAGGTAACCAGAGTTGTAGGAGGACCCATGAGGCTCATGTGATTCATATGACCCATGGAGTTAGGAAGATGAGGGATAGGCCACGGTAGTCAAGATTAGGATCGTATTAGGAGGATCGTGTGCTATGAAGGCGTCACCTATGGTGATCATGTATATTTACATGTACTGATATATATTCGTATTCTGGGGGGACCCGCGGGGGATCTGGAAAGTTGTTATAGCAGTGAGAATGTTACAATGGTTGAGAATTCGTGTTCTCATCTAGTTGTGCTTTCGGAGGTTGAGCTCTGGATTTTTCGGCCCGCCTCTCAACTGTCATCGATAAGTTCTTTTTCACACACACACACACACACACACACACACACACACACACACACACACACACACACACACACACACACACACACACCAGAACTAGTGTGTGTCTGCCAGAAATTTGGAAGACGGCAAATGAAGTCCCTATATATGAGAAGGGGGATAGACAGGAGGCACTGAATTACAGTCCAGTGTCCCTAACCTGCATACCATGCAAGTTGATGGAGAAGATTGTGCGAAAAAAGCTAGAGTAACATTTGGAGCGAAGGAGCTTTTGACACATCAACATAGGTTCAGGGATGACTTCATGGAAGTCATGCCTCACAGGATTAATTGACCTCTACGATCAGGCAACAAGAATCAGGCATAAAAGAGAAGGGTGGGCAGACTGAATATTTTCGGATTACCAGAAAGCCTTTGACACTGTTCCACACCAGAGTCAGTGCAATAGCTGGAGATGCAGGCAGGAGTGAAAGGGAAGGTGCTCAATTGGATAAAGGAATACCGAAGTAACAGAAGACAGCGAGTCACTGTGAGGGGTGAGGCCTCAGATTGGCGAGGCGTCACCAGTGGAGTCCCGCAGGGATCAGTCCTTGGACATATACTGTTTCTGACATATGTTAATGATCTCCCAGAGGGTATAGAATCGTTCCTCCCATTGTTTGCTGATGATGCAAAAATTAATAGGGTGATTAAGACGGAGGAAGATAGTATGAGGCTTCAAGACGACCTAGACAAACTGAATGAGTGGTCCAACAAATGGCTACTAAAGTTCAACTCGGATAAATGTAAGATCATGAAACTAGTCGGTGGAAACAGGATACCGAATGGGAGATGAAGTCCTTCATGAAACGGACAGAGAGAAAGATCTAGGAATTGATATCACACCAAACCTGTCTCCTGAAGCCCACATAAAATGAATAACATTTGCGGCGTATGCAAAGCTGGCTAACATCAGAACTACATTCAGAAACCTGTGCAAGGAATCATTCAGAACCCTTGTATTCCACACATGTAAGACCAATCCTGGAGTATGCGGCCCCAGCATGGAGCCCGTACTTTGTCAAGCACAAGACGAAGCTGGAAAAAGTTCAAAGTTATGCCACTTGACTAGTCCCAGAACTAAGAGGCATGAATTACGAGGAAAGGCTGCGTGAAACGCACCTCGCGACACTAGAAGACAGAAGGGTAAAGGGGAGACATGATCACTACCTTCAAAATTCTCAGGGGAATTGACAGGGTAGATAATGATAAACTGTTTATCACGGGTGGTACGCGAACAAGGGGGGACACAGGTGGAAACTAAGTACACAAATAAGCCACAGGGACGTTAGAAAGAACTTTTTCAGTATCAGAGTAGTTAACAGATGGAATTCATTGGGCAGTGATGTGGTGGAGGCTGACTCCATACACAGTTTCAAGTATAAATATGATAGAGCCCAGTAGGCTCAGGAATCTGTACACCAGTTGATTGACAGTTGAGAGGCGGGACCAAAGAGCCAAAGCTCAACCCCCCGCAAGCACAAATAGGTGAGTACACCCAGGAAGCAGTTCGTAACAGCTACCTAACTCCCAGGTACCAATTTACTGTTAGGTAACAGCTGCATCAGGGTGAAAGAAACTCTGCCTATTTGTTTGTACCATCGCCGGGGATCGATCCCCGGGCCATAAGATTACGTGCACCAAACGCTGTCCACTCAGCCACCAGGCCCCTACAAGTTGCCTGGTGTAGTGCCACTGCTCGGTACCTCTGTTAATAAATTTTAAATTACGATGATTCTCTGTGTTGTTATAAATATTATTATCAACCATTTATATTAAAAAGATAATAATTTTAAATTTTGTTCTTGCTCTGATCATTAATTAACATTGATTGTGGGAAGCAGCCTTCGGGTTGACTACTAGACACAACCACAACTAACACCCGTGAACACAAGTCTCATAACAATAGTAAAAAGTCTAACATTTACAATAATATTTTACATTTTCTAATAAGAAAGAAACCCAAGATAGCGCTGAGGCGTAATTTATGAAGTAAAATACATATATAATTTTTTAGTTTGGAACTGGATATATGTACATTGGGGTAATTATGTGGATGGGGGGTGGATGAGACGGGGAGGGGAGGGGGGGGGGTGTAAATGCAGGAGACCAGTGAATGGCAGACATAAGGCATTGAACGAGCAGTTAAGTTTGAGATGATGACTTTCAGTACCAATTGGAGGCAATATTGGCATTAACCGTAGCTAATATTGCGGCTCTCCCCTCAGATATCTTGTTGACAGAGCCACCAAGACGAGGGGACCCAGTGCTCACATTTCCCTGTACTGAACTCCCTCTCCACCAACCCCCCCCCTCTCTCTCTCTCTCTCTCTCTCTCTCTCTCTCTCTCTCTCTCTCTCTCTCCTCTCTCTCTCTCTCTCTCTCCTCTCTCCTGTAGGCTCGTAAGTCTTATATTACATCGCTGGCATCGTAAAGACCTCTTATAACTCTGCAAGAATCTGTCTTTAATTCTAACAAGCTCCACAAAGGAAGTCAGAGTCCCAATTATTTACCAGTCGCAAAGGCTGATCTAAATACAGACTAAATGGGTGGAGGGTGTGGGGTAGAGGTGAATAGCTGAGGGTAAGGTAAAACCACACTAGAATTTCCTGAAACTTTTACTGAAGCCGGAATAGAATTCTCACACAATCCACACCCCCCCCCCCCGTCATGCACTCTGGCTCTGTCCTCTGGGACTTGTTCTACCTCTGACGCTCCTCTTTCAGTACACAGAGAGGTAGAGCAAGTCCTAGATGACAGAGCCAGAGTGCATAGGGGAGGGGGAGTGTTAAAATCCTATTCCGGCATCAGTAGAATCCTCAGGGAATCCTTGTGTGTTCAATAGAACTCCAGGGTGCAACCCTTACACCATGTAGTGGTACAGTTGCCTAGAAGCGTGTGCGTGGGAGCCTCCACCGCCTTGGTTCGAACACTCATCACGGCTACTCCGGATATCTCGCTGATATAGTCACGTTAGTGTATTACTCTTTCTGAATATCATCTTTATTACTTTATTATATATCATCATATATTACTCTTTCTGAATATATTATATCAATATCCTCATTATATGATATCAATATCCTCATTATATTATATCAATATCCTCATTATAATATATCAATATCCTCATTATATGATATCAATATCCTCATTATAATATAATCAATATCCTCATTATATAGAAACACTAAGATAAGGACTGTTCTTGAACAAATAGCCTGGATGTACTTACCTAGTTGTGCTTGCGGGGGTTGAGCTCTGGCTCTTTGGTCCCGCCTCTCAACTGTCAATCAACTAATGTACAGGTTCCTGAGCCTACTGGGCTCTATCTACACTTGAAGCTGTGTATGGAGTCAGCCTCCACCACATCACTTCCTAATGCATTCCATTTGTCTACTACTCTAATACTAAAAAAAAATTCTTTCTAACGTCTCTATGGCTCATTTGGGCACTCAATTTCCACCTGTGTCCCCTAGTGCGTGTGCCCCTTGTGGTAAATAGCCTGTCTCTATCTACCCTATCGATTCCTCTCAGAACCTTGTATGTGGTGATCATGTCACCTCTAACTCTTCTGTCTCCCAGTGACGTGAGGTTTAATTCCCGTAGTCTCTCCTCGTAGCTCATACCCCTCAGTTCGGGTACTAGTCTGGTGGCAAACCTTTGAACCTTTTCCAGTTTAATCTTATGTTTCACTAGATATGGACTCCATGCTGGAGCCGCATACTCCAGGATTGGTCTGACATTTGTGGTATACAAAGTTCTGAAAGATTCCTTACACAGGTTTCTAAAGGTCGTTCTTATGTTAGCCAACCTGGCATATGCTGCTAATGTTATCCTCTTGATATGAGCTTCAGGGGACAGGTCTGGCGTGATATCAACCCCCATGTCTTTCTCTCTCTCTCTCTGACTCTTGAAGGATTTCATCTCCCAAATGATACCTTGTATCTGGTCTCCTGCTCCCTACACCTATCTTCATTTGCTTGGGTTAAACTCTAACAACCATTTGTTCGACCATTCCTGCAGCTTGTCCAGGTCTTCTTGAAGCCTCAAGCTGTCCTCCTCTGTCTTAATCCTTCTCATAATTTTGGCGTCGTCAGCAAACATTAAGAGGAATGAGTCTATACCCTCTGGGAGATCATATACGTATATCAGAAACAGGATAGGTTCGAGTACAGGGCCCTGTGGGACTCCACTGGTGACTTCACGCCAATCTGGTGGTCTCACTCCTCACTGTAACTCTCTGCTTCCTATCGCTTACGTACTCCCTTATCCACTAGAGCCCCCAACCAGTTACTCCTGCCTGTTTCTCCAGTTTATGCATCAGCCCTTTATGGGGTACTGTGTCAAAGGCTTTTGGACAATCCAAAAAAATGCAGTCTGCCTTTTGTGCAGGAATGTGTCACATAAATGTGCAGAAAAAAGTGCTGGATGTGTCACAACGGAAAGGTTGATGATATTTTGGAGAGATATAAGAATTTTGTACCATGACTATAATCTTTTGTTGAATTATCAGCGTGTCTCTTGCAAATTGGCTATACAGTATACCTATACAGTCATAAAAGTATTTGTGTGTACGTCTGATACCATACTACTTGTGTAAAGGAGGAAATGTATATGTTTATCTCTCAGAATGTTCGTTAATATGTTTATTGTTTGTAATGTGTGTCTATGTATGTATTAACACGATGTACTGAACGGGGTGAGAATAGCTTGAGCTACCTCATCCCTTTGAGTGTATTTTACCTCAATAAACTTATTTCAATTTCAATTTCACTTTTAATATCTTCATTATATGATATTAATATCATCATTATATATCAGTATCCTCATTAAGTGATGTTAATATCCACACTGTTAGATATTAACACTTAATGTCTTATTTATAAGTAATGTCAAAAGATATAAAAAAGACGAATAGATTACTTACGCAAAGAAACTCCCGACGACAGAACTCGACTATTTTTTTACCATGGCGGAGGAAAACCCGAAAATATATCATCGTCCTGCCATGATCCAAATGAACTTAACCCGCCATCAGCCAGTTCCCCGGCTGTTATGTACCTTAATATAACATCAAAGGTCTGGCTGGGGGGAAGGGGGCGCTTTGAAGAGAACCGGGACAAAATTCTTACCCTACCCTACCATTCTCTCTCTCTCTCTCTCTCTCTCTCTCTCTCTCTCTCTCTCTCTCTCTCTCTCTCTTACAGCAACACGAGTTGAAGCCGCGCGCCAACGCTCGCAACAGAGCGGATGAGCGAGGCGAATACAAACCCCATTCGACCGAACAAAAAAAAATGAGGCCACAACCAGGGAGTGGATCGAGGCTTGTCACAAAGTTAACGCGGTTCCAGAGTGCGCACCAACCTGGAAAATTGTATGCGCTCAAGTTTCCATTAAAAGGCACTTTGATCTGTGTAGCTGTCTTCGCATCCGTGTCTACGGCTACGACTTCGCCTGCTCTAGGGTTTTCATTCCAACAAGTCTCATTTGGTTCATTTCAATCTGTGCTCCCCTTATTAGTAACCCTTCCTTTCCCTATCTTCTTACTCATTCTCTCTCTTCTTTGTTTTATTTTTGCCATCATCTGGGAAGGCTCGGAAAGGGGAAACAGGGCTGATGAGAACGGGAAATAAATAGCAGTTTTAACATCGACGAATATAAGCTATAGTAAACACGCTTGTGAGGCCCAGTTGCTGAGTGGTAATATCCGACGCCGGATTAAACGCAATTATACGTGATGTCTGAGCAAGGGGACACCCCTGTGAAACTTGATAGACGACGGGGATGCCAGAGAGAGAGAGAGAGAGAGAGAGAGAGAGAGAGAGAGAGAGAGAGAGAGAGAGAGAGAGAGAGAGAGAGAGAGAGAGAGAGAGAGACACACATAAATATATAAAACGGATAATTTGCAGGCCTCCAGAGCACGTACAGCAGACCTTGAGGCCAAGATAATAAAGTGTTGTGTGTGTACTGGGTAGTGGACCATGATCTCTCTCTCTCTCTCTCTTTTCTCATAATCCTAAATCAATCCATAATTTTACCTTCCCCTTTCCCAACATCTCTCTCCTTTCTCCTCAACTCTAGTTTTATGCCACTTTATCGATCTGTTTACGTTCCACCCTTCACACTGTTCCTCTTGTTTTTCTAGTTATGCCGTTTGCTCCCTATCCCATCCCCTCCCTTTCCCTCCCCACTATTCCTTCTCCATATAAGCTGCGACACAACAAGCTTCTCTCTCACGAGGCGAGTGTCTTCCTCTCCGTGTTACTCCGCTGCACTCACACCAGGAGACAGTAAATAATGTCTCTGTAATATGAGGTTCAAAGCCCCTGCCTTCATGCTTCCTTCACTTTGGCTTCTCTCTTCCTTCATCCATCCCTGCCACCCTCCCACCGCCTTCCTTCTTTCTACAGACTTCCGTGGCTCCCTCCCACCACTTTTCCTCTTCCTTTAGCATCCCGTCTCTTCCTCCCACTGCCTTCTCTCTTCCTTCACCACCCGGCCTCCCACCACCTTCCCTCTTCTTTCATCCCCGCTACCTTCTCCACCTTTTCTCTCCCTTTATTACCCCCCTGCCTCCTCCACCTTCCCTCTTCCTTCACCTCCCCCCTGCCTCCTCCACCTTCCCTCTTCCTTCACCCCCCCCTGCCTCCACCACCTTCCCTCCCCAACCAACCCAACTTATTAATGAAAGATTTCAATCGTCTCCTAGGGACTAGAAGGGGCTAAGGTCTTACGGCCGGGGATGGGACTAGAGGCTCTCGGTACTACTGACGGAGGGTCCAAGTCTCAAAGTCTCACGCTCGAGTAAAAGTTTGTTCAGCGGTTAAAAAAAAAGAAACTTTTTTTTTTTCATTAAAGGCGCAAAGCGTTCTGCTCCAATTAAAAGTTGAATCGGAAATCCAATCACTTGTCGTTGTTGTTCAATGTGTTTTTATCCTTCAAAGCTAATGCATCATTTAAAAAGAAGTGAAAAATAGGGCACATTAAATTTTCATGTATAAGAAACATATTTAAGCGTTGACTTACGAAAGTTTTAATGAATTGCGGGGGTTAAGGAGCATCTGTTAAGCCTGTGTCTCGGGTTATAGAGTTTTAATGAGACCTGTGTTTAAACTTGCGGCTCTAAAACTTCCCTTCGAATATGTCTTTTATCGTCATAGATTTAAGGCCTACCTATGGCTTTGAGGAAAAGAAATAATGTAGATTGTCATTTTATATATATTAAAGTTTAGTTTTCTATCAAACGAATGGTAAAAACATTAAATACATATTTACATAATATATGACTAACATCTGTTAACACAACCTATCGCTCACAGCTGTTAAAACCTTTTACAAACGCGCAGAACGTTTCGCCAGAAATAATAATCCAGATGAAGAGGCCAGACCTCAGCCGTAGTGTGAACGATACAATGCTATACAACACTAACACAAGAAAACCCGACTGCAATAATCCGGACGTGGATAAATTCCCAAGGAGGAAACTGTAGTCGTAGCCGAACTCCAGACACGAGAGACGCCATGGAAGTAGGCCTATACTCAAATGAAATCAAATCAAATGTTTATTCAGGTAAAAATACATTCGTACAAGTTACAAACATAATTTTGGATTTCTAGATAGCGCTAGTACATACAATGCCTAAAGCCCCTAATACGCACAGCGTTTCGGGCAGTACTGTACGAATACAATAGTGTGTGTATGTTAGACAAACAAGATCGCCCATCTTACTAATGCCAAGCAATACTGTGCCTTGGTAAATCTTGCTGCAGTTCCTCTGGAGGAAGAAAACAAATCTAATAAGAGCTGGCAATCTCTCGCAAGTATGAGGAGAAGTGGTGCTCTTGTCGAGAAGAAAATGGGAATGTATTTTGTTCGAGCAAATTAAGAGCAGGAGCGGCTAAATTAGATAATCTATGAGGTATTGGAGTTGTCAGCCTGGAACATATAAACTCGTCTCTTGGCTTTGCCGACCCGAGGGAGGGAAGCCGCCAGAAGACATCGCTGCTCTCTATTACCAGATTTGTTTGTTTATTGTGCATTTCTTACGACAGTTTCACGATATTCGCAACAAAACATGAGCAACAAACACAACTTACTCTTGCCTTCCATATAAACTAAAGATCTCATGGACTCAGATGTTGCGTTTACAAGAAGCGTATCAAATCAGCATCAAAATGTAATATGCAGATAAGACAAACTTTTCAAGACACAAGTCTTGAATCTTTTGTTCTAAAAATCAAAGAGTTCACGACCAAAACACCCGAGCCGCCTCAAATGACTGTCTCAGCAGCGATCCTAAAGGACAAGAGAGTGTATAAAATCTTGCGAATTATTTTTCGAATGCTTCGGTGAGTTCGTAATCTAAAGGATTACTGCGACACTTTGAGTGATAAATTACATATTATTGTCTCGTCGTTCTCTGGACCTTGGAGTACTCTGGGCCTTGGAGTACTCTGGGCCTTGGAGTACTCTGGGCCTTGGAGTACTCTGGGCCTTGGAGGGCTCTGGGCCTTGGAGTACTCTGGGCCTTGGAGTACTCTGAGCCTTGGAGTACTCTGGGCCTTGGAGTACTCTGGGCCTTGGAGTACTCTGGGCCTTGGAGTACTCTGGGCCTTGGATTACTCTGAGCCTTGGATTACTCTGAGCCTTGGATTACTCTGAGCCTTGGAGTACTCTGGGCCTTGGAGGGCTCTGGGCCTTGGAGGGCTCTGGGCCTTTGAGGGCTCAAGCACAACATCCATAAAGCAAAGAACAATTGACCTATTCATAGATTGGACACAACGATTTGGTTTAAAAATTAGCAAAAATAAAGTCTGTTTCCTGATTTTCAAAAGTATTACACAGAATACAGGCGTGTAAGTAATACCTGTATAAGTATTAATTCAAGAATACTGGCGTGTAAGTAATACCTGTATAAGTATCCTATAAGAGGTGGAAGTCATATTTAGGGAAGCTACTTGAAGCAGGTACTAAAGAGGCACCCTTCCTGAGCCCTGATGATATCATCTTCAAACAAGTACATGGTGTTGACATGGGCACCCACTTAGTGTTCTGTTTGAAATTATTTGACATGGGACTAAAAACGTATCGCCTACAGTTGGTATGTTGATGACATGCTTGCAGGGACCTGACGCTGAGTGTTGCTACACCGTAAGGATATATTCGAGCGAATGTCTGCGCTAAGATTAATGTACGGGATGGACAGTGAATGTGAGCTGACTCTCCTAATGCACAATTTTCAGAAAGGAAAAGTGGCTTTTACACTGCAGTCAACACTATGGAATCCAACATAGGAATGTGTCTTAATGCAAGCTGCGAGTGCCCTGACAGGCACAAGCGAAGTATCAAGTTATTCAGTGCTCTCACACCCAGCTCCAGCTGGATGAGGGACTCGGAACATTAAGGCATGTAGTCAACTAAGATTAACTCAATAATGGATACTCTAATGGCTATGTTGAAGATATATGAAGGCGGCGAACTGTAATGCGACCTCCGGCGAAACAGTCTATAGTACGTACCCTACTAATTAAAATAAATGCCAAGGAACTTCTTTCCACGGCTCATAGAACGGAGGAAAGAGTCCTGAAACACATTAAGTGATAGAAACGAGACCTCTACAGACTACTACAGTACCAAGAATGGCACCAACTTGCTAAATTAGATAACTTCTACCACCAAGATGAAGGTCACCTGTGCCTTTACATGCCCACTTAAGAACTGTCAGCCCCACGGATCTCAATATATAGGCAAAAAATTAATATCTCTTTCAATGCACCTGACAGTACACAGACATATAGGCTCCATCTATAGGCTCCAAGAAAATATTAAATTTCTAAACACGACCAGGTTATCACTAGAGATATAATAACCAACAACTACGAAATAATCGACAGATACAGAGATAATAACAGATTACACGTTGACAAAGCACTACATATCAAACGATCTCAACCAGCTATTAATAGTCAGCTCAAACTCAGCTATATCCTTCCATCATCACGACAAAAGAAGAATATACTTCACCTCAACTTTCTTGGTTACGTAATTGATTGCTGCAGAAAACGTATATACACTTCATCCTTGCCATAGCAAACGTTGCCAGGATCAATGAAATATAGCTCTTGCATCAAGACATATAAAACTGTAAAATGAACTTTGGAGAATTCATTTTTCAACTTATCAAGTGCTGAATAATTGATCTAACACTTTGTCAGATTCCAAAACATATATCAATTGTTCATAAATTCGAAGTTGGAGGCACACTGCTTTACATGTCCGGTGAGGTACCTACCCAACAGAAATGTGTGATGTACCCACCCCACATATCCAAATTTCACAAAATTATGATGAGGTGCAAAGTATGTACCTCATCATATTGTGGCTGTAGCAGTGAGAAACAGCACAAAGACATAACATTTAAAGACTGAACACGACACTACCATTGGGAGTGAACCAGAGCTTTACCCCCGAGGCCAGTCCACATCACCCTCCCACCACAGAACAACCTCCCAGTCAACACGTCATGCACCTATCAACTGCATGTATCAAAACCTGGTTTCTGTTTTTCATGACAGTGAAATATTTTTCAGCATTTTATAATTCAAATTGTGTGTACTCACCTATATGTACTCACCTATATGTGCTTGCAGGATCGAGCATTGACTCTTGGATCCCGCCTTTCTAGCTATCGGTTGTTTACAGCAATGACTCCTGTCCCATTTCCCTATCATACCTAGTTTTAAAAGTATGAATAGTATTTGCTTCCACAACCTGTTCCCCAAGTGCATTCCATTTTTCTACTACTCTCACGCTAAAAGAAAACTTCCTAACATCTCTGTGACTCATCTGAGTTTCCAGTTTCCACCCATGTCCCCTCGTTCTGTTATTATTACGTGTGAACATTTCATCTATTTCCACTTTGTCAATTCCCCTGAGTATTTTATATGTCCCTATCATATCTCCTCTCTCCCTTCTTTTCTCTAGTGTCGTAAGGTTCAGTTCCTTCAGCCGCTCTTCATATCCCATCCCTCGTAGCTCTGGGACAAGCCTCGTCGCAAACCTCTGAACCTTCTCCAGTTTCTTTATGTGTTTCTTCAGGTGGGGGCTCCATGATGGCGCGGCATACTCTAAGACGGGTCTCACGTAGGCAGTGTAAAGCGCCCTAAAAGCTTCCTCATTTAGGTTTCTGAATGAAGTTCTAATTTTCGCCAGTGTAGAGTACGCTGCTGTCGTTATCCTATTTATATGTGCCTCAGGAGTTAGATTAGGTGTCACATCCACTCCCAGGTCTCTTTCTCGAATCGTTACAGGTAGGCTGTTCCCCTTCATTGTGTACTGTCCCTTTGGTCTCCTGTCACCTGATCCCATTTCCATAACTTTACATTTACTGGTGTTAAACTCCAGTAGCCATTTCCCTGACCATCTCTGCAGCCTGTTTAAGTCCTCTTGGAGGATCCTACAATCCTCGTCTGTCACAACTCTTCTCATTAATTTTGCGTCATCTGCAAACATTGACATGACATGTGTGTGTGTGTGTGTGTGTGTGTGTGTGTGTGTGTGTGTGTGTGTGTGTGTGTGTGTGTGTGTGTGTGTGTGTGTGTGAAATATATGTAGTAGGCATAAAAGAGGAAAAATAAATTGGTTAGAAAAGCGGGGGTCTAGGAGCTAATAGCTGGTTTCTGCAGATACAAAGAGTAAATATAAACGTAACACACTGAAAGCATGACAAACACACTCGCCGTTGTTCACTCAGCAATAATCAAGGACCTGGGAGTAACACCGAATCCTGAGCGGTGTTCCTGGGATAAAAATTGTAGGGTGATTTAGATTACAATGAGCGATGGGAAAGGAAAGGTCTTATCTAGCTAACAGGAGTCAGTAGGCATGAAAAAGACACTTTTCCCTTGTCAACGACACCAACACTACACTTGTTCCCCCCATGTCAACGACACCAACACCACCACTTCCTGCCCTTAACAACGACAGAGTACACCCCCCCCCCCTTCCCTATTCACTCGTACACCCAACAACTCTCCAACTTTTAATGGAAAGAAGCCTTAGGTGAGCTCTATAATAGTCTCCGATTAAATTGATCCCAGTTCTACATTTTCCATTTTATTTCGGAGAAGCCACCCATTGGTCGGCTTCTGGGGTAGCCAGAAATGGCGATGAAAATGTGGCTTTCAAAGAACCCCCTCGATCCCTCCCCATTCTCCTTCGCGACCCTCCTATCTCCTCCTCCCCCCCCCTCATTTCTTCTTTCTTCTGTTCCTTCTTTCAGTCTTCCCCTATCTTCTGTTTCTTTGTTCCTTTCTCCTACTTACTCTTACCACCCTCTCCTGCTGTGGTGTTCTCCTGACACCTGCCTACTGTGGCCCTCTCCTCACACCTGGCTGCTGTGGTGCTCTCCTCACACCTACCTGCAGTGGCCCTCACCTCACACCTACCTGCTGTGGCCCTCTCCTCACACCTGCCTGCTGTGGTGCTCTCCTCACACCTGGCTGCTGTGGTGCTCTCCTCACACCTGCCTGCTGTGGCCCTCTCCTCACACCTGCCTGCTATGGTGCTCTCCTCACACCTGCCTGCTGTGGCCCTCTCCTCACACCTGGCTGCTGTGGCCCTCTCCTCACACCTGCCTGCTGTGGCCCTCTCCTCACACCTGCCTGCTGTGGTGCTCTCCTCACACCTGCCTGCTGTGGCCCTCTCCTCACACCTGACTGCTGTGGTGCTCTCCTCACACCTGCCTGCTGTGGCCCTCTCCTCACACCTGCCTGCTGTGGCCCTCTCCTCACACCTGCCAAGAGAATGTGAGAGTGTGATAGTTTATCTCTCGCTCCTCCTCTTCCTCCTCCCCTTTTATTCATCTCCTCTCTGCCTCATCTCTTTCCTCTTATCCCTTCATAGCCCTTATCTCCCCATTCGCCACCTTCCTCACCATTCCACTCCTCCTGCTCCGCTCCTCCTCACACTTTTCATTCCCCGCGACTCTCAGCTCTCCCTCCCGATACAATAATGTACTTGTAGTGATATCATTCAACTTGAAGGTTTTCCCTGCAGTTAATTAAGGTTTCCGGTAGATGTTCTGCGTCGCTGTTGCAACATTTTACGACTCCGCCTGAAGACGGCAACAGTGGAATTATTCGCTGTAAATGTGCATCTTAATTGTTTTAGAACTTTATTGTGAAGAGAGTGAAGGGGGACGTCATAGCCATACACATTAATTTGCCAGATCAAGATTTTAAATTCAAAATCAATATCTTGGTGCTCCTTCTCTCCCCCCTGCACCCCCCCCCCGCCAACAAGTTAGTTTTTATTTTACGATTTCTCGTTCATTTTCTAATTCTATCATTTTTGTTGACATACATCCTCACATAACTGAGACTACATGTAAAGGGAATCATTTTTGAGTGCACCATTCTGGGAACGACTTGAGGTTCGAGGCAAATTTACTTAAGGAATTGATTTATGCGCGACTCGAGAGCACAGCTGGAGGCAAATTTGCTTATTCAATAGTTGTCTTTCCTTGAGGACTCCTGGGAAGAGATTTGTGTCAGTTTACTGAGGGAATGGCGTTCTTGCCCTCGTTAATGTCTCTCTTCTTGCTCCTATATGATATATTACGGTGGTATTATTGTCATAGTTTATACTGATATTCTAACTTTTCTTAAGTATCGGAAGTCATTCTGAGAAAACGTAAGAAAAATATAAGACTTGTGTTAGATTTATTGATCTCACCCTTTCTGAACTTGAAGGTAATGGCAGAGTATTTCTAGAACCTCGCCACTGTAGTCAATACTGACATAGGTGTGACACGGTGAATTTGATTGGGCAATTACTTAGATTGCCAAGCACTCGAAAAATCATTTTCTAAAGGGGCAACTCGTGTCGAGATATTGGTAAGTGCTTAGGTAATGTATTCTTCAATCACTTAACTCATTCACTTTCCTTCGTTCGTCACGTTGCTGGGCGAACTGAAGCGAACAGCAGTCCCCATGAAGAAGTGGTGACTGCTGTTCGCAGTCATCACAACACAGTCATCACAACACAGTCATCACAACACAGTCATCACAACACAGTCATCACAACACACTCATCACAACACAGTCATCACAACACAGTCATCACAACACATCCACCACAACACCGTCATCACAACACAGTCATCACAACACCGTCATCACAACACATCCACCACAACACAGTCATCACAACACCGTCTTCACAACACCGTCTTCACAACACACCCACAACACACACTACTACTACAACGTAAGGGCCACATCTGACCCCAACAGGTGTCTGATTATTACCTGTACCTGGTCAACACCCAGAGGTTGATATGGACACTCCAGCCTCGACATTCAGAGCGGAACACCTTAGTCTCCCGAGACTGCTGGATGACTACTACTGCTGAGACTGCTGGATGACTACTACTGCTGAGACTGCTGGATGACTACTACTGCTGAGACTGCTGGATGACTACTACTACTGAGACTACTGGATGACTACTACTGCTGAGACTGCTGGATGACTACTACTACTGAGACTGCTGAATGACTACTACTACTGAGACTGCTGGATGACTACTACTGCTGAGACTGCTGGATGACTACTACTGCTGAGACTGCTGGATGACTACTACTGCTGAGACTGCTGGATGACTACTACTACTGAGACTGCTGGATGACTACTACTACTGAGACTGCTGGATGACTACTACTACTGAGACTGCTGGATGACTACTACTGCTGAGACTGCTGGATGACTACTACTGCTGAGACTGCTGGATGACTACTACTGCTGAGACTGCTGGATGACTACTACTGCTGAGACTGCTGGATGACTACTACTACTGAGACTGCTGGATGACTACTACTACTGAGACTGCTGGATGACTACTACTACTGAGACTGCTGGATGACTACTACTACTGAGACTGCTGGATGACTACTACTACTGAGACTGCTGGATGACTACTACTGCTGAGACTGCTGGATGACTACTACTACTGAGACTGCTGGATGACTACTACTGCTGAGACTGCTGGATGACTACTACTACTGAGACTGCTGGATGACTACTACTACTGAGACTGCTGGATGACTACTACTACTGAGACTGCTGGATGACTACTACTACTGAGACTGCTGGATGACTACTACTACTGAGACTGCTGGATGACTACTACTACTGAGACTGCTGGATGACTACTACTGCTGAGACTGCTGGATGACTACTACTACTGAGACTGCTGGATGACTACTACTGCTGAGAATGCTGGATGACTACTACTACTGAGACTGCTGGATGACTACTACTACTGAGACTGCTGGATGACTACTACTGCTGAGACTGCTGGATGACTACTACTGCTGAGACTGCTGGATGACTACTACTGCTGAGACTGCTGGATGACTACTACTGCTGAGACTGCTGGATGACTACTACTACTGAGACTGCTAGATGACTACTACTACTGAGACTGCTGGATGACTACCCGCGGCCCGGTCCTCGACCAGGCCTCCTTTTTGTAATATAATGACAGAGTAATTATAGTAATTACAGAGTAATATAATTACAGGACATTATGAATTACTTCTTAAAGCATCATTATTATATTGTAAATATTAATATTATTATTATTATTAATATTATTATTGTGCTATACACAGTGGTTTACACGGAAGCCACACCAAATCCATCTTCATCCTCTGAATTTATAAGGTGACATTGATGGATAACTTCGCAACACAGGAGGGCGGAGGGGGGGGGGAGGTGGGGAGGGGGGGGGGGTTGTGGTGGGGATGGAGTAGGAGTGAGAGGGGTGGGGGAGGGTGATGACGTCACGGCGGCTCGCCAGCTTCGATATCTTGAGCGAGTAACGATCCTTGGTAGCTTGCCCGAGCATCACAGTGGCCAGAGACGAGGCAACGATTCATCAAAGGCAAGACCAAAACATCCGCTTGAAGAATTCTGAAGAGCTGCAGACTTTCTTTCCTCCCTTTGTTGCCACCACTGCTGGCAAGTTCTGCTCTTCTTGTTTTGTTAGTCGGAAAGCAGGATGGAGAGAGAGAGAGAGAGAGAGAGAGAGAGAGAGAGAGAGAGAGAGAGAGAGAGAGAGAGAGAGAGAGAGAGAGAGAGAGAGAGAGAGAGACTGTGTAATAAGTTGGATTACCTCAAGGATTAGTGCTGGAGTTCATACTATTCATCATTATTGCCAGTGACATAACAACAGGAATTGAGTCCTTTATGCTGATGCTTACAGACTATGCAAAATTAATGAGAAGAGTCGGGTCAGATGAATATCGAGTTATTCTCCTAGATGACTTTGACAAACTGAAGTGTTGGTCCAAGAAATGGCTTCTGGTGTTCAAATCTAGAAAGTGTAAGGATGTAGAAATGGGAACAGGTGACAGGAGTCCATACGGAAGGTATAAAGTGAAAGAAAACTACTTCCCTTTAACCACGAAAGCAAAAGACTTGAAAGTGAAAATAACACCAACTCTGACGCTGGTGTACAAATAAATGGGATGACCTCAGCAGCATACTCAACACCGTCAACGACAGAAAATCATTCAGAAACCTCGGTGTGTAGGCACTTAGATCTCCGCATAATGCCTACGCGAGACCAGTCTTAGAGTATGCAGCCCCATCATGGAGGCCCCACCTAAAGAAACACATCAGGAAACTGGAAAAGGTTAAACAAATTGCGAAGAGGCTAGTCCCGAAGTTGCATGAGGTGAGATATGAAGAGCCACTGAAGGAACAGAATCTGACGATGTTAGGAAAAAGGAGGGAGCGGGAAGATATGATAGCAGCATACAAAATACTTAGGGAGATTAACAGAGTGGAAATAGGCGAAATATTCACACGGAATACCAACAGAACAAGGGGACAGATGGAAGCTGGAAACTCAGATGAGTCATAGAGATGTTAGGAAGTTTTCTTTTAGCGTGAGAGTAGTGGGAAAATGGAATGAACTAAAGGAGCACATTTTGGAAGCAAACACTATTCATAGCTTTACAACTAGCTATGATAGAGAAGTAGGACAGGAGTCATTACCTTAAACAACCGAAGGCTAGAAAGGCAGGATCCAAGAGCAAACACTCGATCCTACAGGCACAAATAGGTGAGGAGAAATAGGTGAGTACAAACGCGCACACACACACACACACACACACACACACACACACACACACACACACACACACACACACACACACACACACGGGAGTAGAGTAGTTCTAGAGTAGTTCTAACTATCAGAGTAGTTAATAAATGGAATGCACTAGGAAGTGATGTGGTGGAGGCTGACTCCATACACAGTTTCAAATGTAGGTATGATAGAGCCCAGTAGGCTCAGGAATCTGTACACCAGTTGATTGACAGTTGAGAGGCGGGACCAAAGAGCCAAAGCTCAACCCCCGCAAGCACAATTAGGTGAGTACAATTAGGTGAGTACACACACACACACACACACATTATATATATATATATATATATATATATATATATATATATATATATATATATATATATATATATATATATATATATATATATATATATGTGTATTAGTAGCACACTTAGTTATGAGGCCAGAGACATATTAAATTAACAATATTACAATTATTAGAAAAAAAAAGTGAGAAAATTCTCGTAATCTGCAGCAAGTAACTGTCGCTGCCACTGTCTCTAACAACCACACCACCTGACGATTTAGGTGGCTGACAATTTACAAGCAGCACACAACCACAGTGTACCACCGGGAAACACCACTCTTACACTCTCATGAGCCGAGCGACGGGAGCGCGCGACTCTCAGGCCGGGAGGAACTGGGCCAGGAGCTACGACTTCCTGCTGAAACTGTTTCGTGCTCCTCCTTTCCGCTGACGCCGCTCCTGATGTCCCCATCTTCCGGCCGCTGATATATCGCGACCAGCAGGAGCAGTGGTGGTGGTGGTGGTGTGGGAGGTGGTTGTGGTGTGTGAGGTGGTGGTGGTGTGGGAGGTGGTTGTGGTGTGTGAGGTGGTTGTGGTGTGTGAGGTGGTGGTGGTGTGTGAGGTGGTGGTGGTGGTGTGGGAGGTGGTAGTGGTGTTGGAGGTGGTAGTGGTGTGGGAGGTGGTAGTGGTGTGGGAGGTGGTAGTGGTGTTGGAGGTGGTAGTGGTGTGGGAGGTGGTAGTGGTGTGGGAGGTGGTAGTGGTGTGGGAGGTGGTAGTGGTGTGGGAGGTGGTAGTGGTGTGGGAGGTGGTAGTGGTGTGGGAGGTGGTAGTGGTGTGGGAGGTGGTAGTGGTGTGAGAGGTGGTAGTGGTGTGGGAGGTGGTAGTGGTGTGGGAGGTGGTAGTGGTGCTGGAGGTGGTAGTGGTGTGGGAGGTGGTAGTGGTGTGGGAGGTGGTAGTGGTGTTGGAGGTGGTAGTGGTGTGGGAGGTGGAGGTGGTGTGGGAGGTGGTAGTGGTGTGGGAGGTGGAGGTGGTGTGGGAGGTGGTAGTGGTGTGGGAGGTGGTAGTGGTGTGGGAGGTGGTGGTGGTGTGGGAGGTGGTGGTGGTGTGGGAGGTGGTAGTGGTGTGGGAGGTGGTAGTGGTGTTGGAGGTGGTATTGGTGTGGGAGGTGGTAGTGGTGTGGGAGGTGGTAGTGGTGTGGGAGGTGGTAGTGGTGTGGGAGGTGGTGGTGGTGTGGGAGGTGGTGGTGGTGTGGGAGGTGGTAGTGGTGTTGGAGGTGGTAGTGGTGTGGGAGGTGGTAGTGGTGTTGGAGGTGGTAGTGGTGTTGGAGGTGGTAGTGGTGTGGGAGGTGGTAGTGGTGTGGGAGGTGGTAGTGGTGTGGGAGGTGGTAGTGGTGTGAGAGTTGGTAGTGGTGTGGGAGGTGGTAGTGGTGTGGGAGGTGGTAGTGGTGTAGGAGGTGGTAGTGGTGTTGGAGGTGGTAGTGGTGTGGGAGGTGGTGGTGGTGTGGGAGGTGGTGGTGGTGTGGGAGGTGGTAGTGGTGTTGGAGGTGGTAGTGGTGTGGGAGGTGGTAGTGGTGTGGGAGGTGGTAGTGGTGTGGGAGGTGGTAGTGGTGTGGGAGGTGGTAGTGGTGTGGGAGGTGGTAGTGGTGTGGGAGGTGGTAGTGGTGTGGGAGGTGGTAGTGGTGTGGGAGGTGGTAGTGGTGTGGGAGGTGGTAGTGGTGTGGGAGGTGGTAGTGGTGTGGGAGGTGGTAGTGGTGTGGGAGGTGGTAGTGGTGTGGGAGGTGGTAGTGGTGTGGGAGGTGGTAGTGGTGTGAGAGGTGGTGACGAATACTATCTTTTTAAATTGATTTCTTCCCTTAATGTAACTCTGACATCATTATTACTAACATAGCTGTTGGTAGTTTATTTCTTCTGAATTATAGTGTTGGACGGCCGAATATATTAATTTACACCTTACGCCTGGACGCCCCCAGATGTGTGCTCAGAGTCCAGTCACTGTGTTGGTGTGAGGGGTCTCCCCTTCCTCACTCCTATACTGGTTGTACGCGAACTTTCTCTCTGCGAGTCATATTAACATATATTAACATAAATATTAAGTCATATTAATTTACTCTCTGCGAGTCATGGGCTGTTGCACCTGTTACATTCATATAATGCAAAAGGAACGTGTTTTAACTATACTAAATTAAAACAGGCATAATATTTAAGCACTCCCCAGCTACGATTAAGTATCATTAGCTTAAGATCCAAAGACAGTAAACGCAACAGTTGGGCTGTTAAGTGTGGTGCAAACAACTTAGCGCTGCACCGTAGGTCTGGGAAGCGACCAACGCTGTACTCCTGCTCACTGTCTGAGGCACACCACAGCTATTATAAAGCTAATCCACTTTAAACACGAATTTAACCACGCTCAAAAAAATATAATAGATAACAAAAAATCACAAATGAATATAATCAGCAACAAACTCAGATACAAACTAAACTGCGTGTTTGTAAAAACTTGAAACTACGCTACGAGAGTAGTGTAGTGCTGTAGTACGAGAGTACTACAAACAGTATATGCGTAGATTTAGAAAAAAAAGTATTTTTCAGTTTTTTCTTTCAAATGTGTATATGATACTCCAGTGAAGTATATCAGAGGGTAAGCTGTTCCATGTTATTTGATTAAAGAAAAAAGTATTTCACTTCGTTTGAGTAAAAAAAAATTGTCTCAAATACTAAAGTCAATGTATCCAGTGATGTTCGAGAATGCAAACTTAAAGTATTGCTTAAGGTGAGGATTGCCCCTTTGTTAAATACTTCCATTAAATCACCTTTTGGTCTCCTCCTTTCAAGGCTGGATAATATTAGTTAAGCAAGCTTCGTATAATATATTTTAAAGTCTTGGTAAGAACTTTGTTCATTGCTGAAAACTTTCTAATATTAAAATATCTTTTCTCAAGTATGGTGTATAAGCCTGCATGAAATATTCTTGTACTGGTTATACAAGCGAATTGTACAAAGTGAGAATGACTCTTCCATCGAAATTCTGAACCATATACGAATTAAACTTGAATAAAGTCAAAAGATAATTAAATTTTTTGGGCTCAAGACTTGCCCCTAAACTAAGAGAAATGAACGTGAAAAATGGACTGAGCGAAATAGACTCTGGCAAGCAGAAAAAGAAAATGTAAGTGGTGACATGATCAACACATGTTAAGATATCGGAAATACATTGACACAAAGGATAAAAATCTAACGATTTTGTATGACTAACGGTAGGATGAGTGGATATGGCTGGTGACCAGAGATCCAGCTGAACTACAAAGATGTAAGAAAGTATTTCTTCTGCGTAAGAGCTGTGAGCATGTGGAAAGAGCCATCAAGAGTAGGTAGTCGAGGCTAACTTCAGTCATAGCATATACTGCAGATATTACAGCAAGTAGGGTCGGAAACCATTCCGGTGGAACACTAGCGATTAAAAGACGAGCTCCAGGAGCTAAAGTTCATTCAATAAGATCATAAGCAAATATACGATAATAAAACAAATATATAAATACACAAAATGACCTTAACAGGTTATGAAACCGTTACCTAAGGACCACGCTCGTCCACCCGCCTTTCCCAGCTCCCTGAAGCGAGCGTGACCACGGTCCCAAACAGCCCTTAAACGGGTGGATGAATGGTGCGTTTCAGAGGCGGGAAACAGCGTCGCTGCTCTACCTATCAAAACAATACACGTAGGGGGCATCCAATCTACTTAACAGACGCGATCCTCACAAAGCGAGGGCGAACCCTCCCACTCCCAACAGTTGATCCAATTAAGGAGAATAATTGGAAATCATGACCAGGGGCAAAGAATTTAACAGCTGTGCACGAGTCGACGGAGGTGGGTTCTAGTCGGCTGCTGGTAACATTGTCAAGACTCGCCAGGTAAAGTGAAGCTGTTGGTAGCATTCCTGTTGGCAACATTGGCAATGATGCATTTTCACAGTAAAAAAGTAACGAATGAACGGATTTTTCGAGTTTACAATATATATATATATATATATATATATATATATATATATATATATATATATATATATATATATATATATATATGTATATATATATATATATATATATATATATATATATATATATATATATATATATATATATATATATATATGTCGTACCTAGTAGCCAGAACTCACTTCTCAGCCTACTATGCAAGGCCCGATTTGCCTAATAAGCCAAGTTTTCATGAATTAATGTTTTTTCGTCTACCTAACCTACCTAACCTAACCTAACCTAGCTTTTTTTGGCTACCTAACCTAACCTTACCTATATATATAGGTTAGGTTAGGTTAGGTAGGGTTGGTTAGGTTCGGTCATATATCTACGTTAATTTTAACTCCAATAAAAAAAATTGACCTCATACATAGTGAAAAGGGTAGCTTTATCATTTCGTAAGAAAAAAATTATAGTAAATATATTAATTCAGGAAAACTTGGCTTATTAGGCAAATCGGGCCTTGAATAGTAGGCTGAGAAGTGAGTTCTGGCTACTAGGTACGACATATATATATATATATATATATATATATATATATATATATATATATATATATATATATATATATATATATATATATATATGTCGTACCTAGTAGCCAGAACGCACTTCTCAGCCTAATATGCAAGGCCCGATTTGCCTAATAAGCCAAATTTTCATGAATTAATGTTTTTTCGACGACCTAACCTACCTAACCTAACCTAACCTAACTTTTTCGGCTACCTAACCGAACCTAACCTATAAAGATAGGTTAGGTTAGGTTAGGTAGGGTTGGTTAGGTTCGATCATATATCTACGTTAATTTTAACTCCAATCAAAAAAATTTACCTCATACATAATGAAATGGGTAGCTTTATCATTTCATAAGAAAAAAAATAGAGAAAATATATTAATTCAAGAAAACTTGGCTTATTAGGCAAATCGGGCCTTGCATAGTAGGCTGAGAAGTGCGTTCTGGCTACTAGGTACGACATATATATATATATATATATATATATATATATATATATATATATATATATATATATATATATATATATAAAATACTATGCCCAAGATGGTAATCTTGGGCATAGCATTTTATCTATTGGTTCTGACTCCTCCTCGTTGTCTTTATATAGGAGCCTTACACAATGGATGTACTCAAACTTCTCGCACCAGAGGAGGAGGAGGATTAAAACAGAGGATGATATCCTCCACGATACAGGAGGATTAAAACAGAGGATGATAGTAGGAGGATACAAGATGACCTAGACAGACTGAATGAATGGTCCAACAAATGGCTGCAAAAGTTCAACCCGAGTAAATGCAAGGTAATGAAACTAGGCGGTGGAAACAGGAGACACAGGATACAGAATTGGAGACGAAGTACTTAATGAAACGGACAGAGAGAAAGATCTAGGAGTTGATATCACACCAAATCTGTCTCCTGAAGCCCACATAAAAAGAATTACGTCTGCGGCATATGCGAGGCTGGCTAACATCAGAACAGCCTTCAGGAACCTGTGTAAGGAATCATTCAGAATCTTGTATACCACATACGTAACACCAATACTGGAGTATGCGGCCCCAGCATGAAGCCCGTACCTTGTCAAGCACAAGACGAAGATGGAAAAATTTCAGAGGTATGCCACTAGACAAGTCCCAGAACTAAGAGGCATGAGTTACGAGTAAAGGCTGCGGGAAATGTACCTTACGACACTGGAAGACAGAAGAGTAAGGGGAGACATGATCATCACCTACAATATCCTCAGGGGAATCAACAGGGTAAACAAGGATAAACTATTCAACACTGGTGGAACGCAAACAAGGGGACACAGGTGGAAAATGAGTACCCACATGAGTCAAAGGGACGTTAGAAAGAACTTTTTCAGTGTCAGAGTAGTTAACAGATGGAATGCATTAGGCAGTGATGTGGTGGAGGCTGACTCCATACACAGTTTCAAATGTAGATATGATAGAGCCCAGTAGGCTCAGGAATCTGTACACCAGTTGATTAACAGTTGAGATGCGAAACCAGAGAGCCAAAGCTCAATCCCTGCAAGCACAAATAGGTGAGTACAAGTAGGTGAATACACACAGCTGTGTGTGTGTGTGTTCACCTGCTACGTGCTGCTTTCTGGGTATGTGTGCGTATGGGTGAGAGTTACAGAAAAATATATGTAGTAGACATATGGATAATAGTGGAAAATAGATTGGCTAGAAAGGCGGGATCCAAGAGCTAAATATCTCGAATCTGCAGACACAAATAGTAAATACACACACATAACAACCTCACCAGAACCTAGAACTATAAATCCATACAAAATGTAATAAAAACACCATATCCTCTCCACCCGTCATTTATGACAGCCACAAAAACCCTCGATGTATTACCCAATTCAGTAGAGACAAATAATGAAAAAAATCCCCACTCCAGATCGGAGGATCGGCGGAGCGCAGCACGGAAGAGGCAAGTGGGCTGTGAAATCCGATCTCCGGAACAGGGGGATACTTGGCAGATTAACCGAACCTGCAATCCCTAGAGGGCAGGAGCTGACTCAGAGGCTCAGGGAGCGGAAGCTGGGGGCAGGAGGGTGTAGGTTAGACATCTCTCGAGGAAGAGACGTTCACGAGCCAGCAGGAGCTGATGGGTGGAAGCAAGGAGGCGAATGATGGATGGAAACAAGGAGACGGGGAGTGATAGGAGGAAGAACAGGATGAGAAAGGGGAGTGTTTGGGAGAAAATTGAGACAGAAGAGGGGTGGATGAGATGGGACAAGAGATGGGTAGTTAGAATGGTGGAGTGGGACATAATGGTTGATAGGGAAAAGGAATGAGAGGTGGGAGGGAAAGTTTTATGTAAGATACAGGTAGTAAGAGAGGAAGTAATGCGAAAGACAAGGAATAGGATAAGCAACAGTAGAAAGCTCACTGAAGGAGTTAACAAGATAAAGTAACAGAAAGGAATAAAGAAGACAAGATGCAAGAGAAAATAAATGAAAATGAAGCAAAGGTAAGTGGACACGTGGTCAGAGAAAATATTGCTGTAGAAGGGAAGAGGGAGGAGGAAGGGAAGAGGGAGGGGGGAGGGAAGAAGAAGGGGGAGGGAAGAAAGAGGGGGAAGAGATGAGGGAGGGGGAAGAGAAGAGGGAGGGGGAAGAGAAGAGGGAGGAGGAAGAGAAGAGGGAGGGGGAAGAAAAGAGGAATGGGGGAAGAGAAGAGGGAGGAGGAAGAGAAGGAGGGGGAAGGAAGTCGGGACAAGAAAAACAAGGGTAAAATAATGGGGGGAAAACCAGGGGCGAAGATTGGAAAGCGGAAATGTTGGGGGAGAGATTAGTAGGGAAAGCAGAAGTCGGTGGAGGGGAAGGGGGGGGGGTAGATGACAATAAGAGAAACAAGTAAAGATATGAAGCAAAATGTTTGTAAATAAATTTCATACATGAACTGAAATGATCCCGAATCATATACATGCAAAAACATAATACAAAAAAAGTAAACTGTGAACGACCTGGTCTTTAGACAAGTTGATACACTGAACGACATGGTCGAACAGAAAGTCGATATATTAAATGACAGTTTTTTAAAACAAATACACACATTGAACTACATAGTTTTACAACAAGTAAAAACATGTGCCTATAGTCCTAAGACAAGTATATATACCAAAATTTAATCAATCTTCCGACCCCCGAACTGTTAAAGACTGCAAAGAGGGACTCTAAGACAACATTTCCAGTTAAACAAAATATTGCAAACCGGTATAGTTTCAGAACTGTTGAAGCTGACCCAATTAATTCTTATTCAACACTGTCAATAATGATCGTCCTATTAGTTTTATGTCAAAATTGGGTAAAACGTTTTAGCTAATTCACTTCGAAGACTCTCTGAAAAACAATTTGATTAATGAGCCTCAACATTTATTGTAAGTCTTTCCAGCTCGCCCTCATAAATAATAGCCAAATGATCATTAACCCAGCCGCCAAACCCCATGTTTATGAAATGAAAAGCGGTTTACACACGACTCACAACTGAGGACGTTCGAATATCTTATTTAAATGAAATTAAGGTATTTATAGCATTCGAAAATAGAGAACAATCCATTCATATATTCCTGGAATTGACAGAAGAAGTAAGAAAACTATGTGAAATAACCAAATGAAAAAATCAAGAGAAGAAAAGACTAAGTAAAAAAGGTTACCATTAAACACAAAGCGAAAAATCGGAGATAGTTTAAGGAGTCGGCGACCACTCGCTGTTGGAGAGTCACATACATGACATAATCCTGTTCAGACAATTACCATGTTACTGTGGCAACAAGTAGTTAGCTTTCTCATTGACGCTAGTTGGCTTCCGCCTACTGCTGTCAGCTCAGAATGTGTAATGAGGAAATAAAAAAAATCAGGGGAAAGCGTCAAGCTATCACGACTATATAGCATGTAATGAAGAACAACGAATAAAATAATTTTTTTGAGAATCGGAATACCTGTACAAGCTGGTTGTGAGTGTTTCACCGCACAGTATTCGACGACAGGACGCACGCATACAAACACTGATGGATTGAAGACACGAGAATAATAATTCCAAGTTGTGGTTGTTCACACTCACCAAAGAGAAAGATTTATGCAATATAAACATAACAAATAATTTAGAATAGCAGACGTTGATACTTCCATAAATAGTAGTAGTTTGTATTTTTATTTTTTTATTTTTACATGCAGGGCATGCTAATCAGTACAATAATGGAAACACAAGAAAACACTGCTAAGTATAAAAGCACACACCGGAAGGGCACACAATAAAACTCAAACACGTAATACACTACATAAAAGGGGACATTAGACTCCGTATTTGTGCGGAAACAGATCCCTCGGAAACTGGACACCGTGCACCTCTCAGCGCAGCCACTCAGCAGGCCGCTCATCACGACGAAAATGCACAGAAGGGGATTCCATAATATCCAGAACCTCTGACACGAAGGCATGCACACGGGGGACCCAAAAAGTACTCGGGTCGAGAGGAAGCGGCGCCACTCGCTCCCACATGACGGGTGGCCGGAGATTAGTAAAATAATGAGACAGATGCTCAACACCAGGTACGACACCCTTCGAACGGGCAATCGTGCCCCTGAAACGAGGCGGTTGCACAGGGGCCGGCAACACAGCCGGCGGGAACACAGCAGGTGGCACCACAGGTGAGAGGGCAACACTACAGGAAGCTCCCCCGCCAAAACATCCACAGGACTGGGTACCGGCACAAACCCCCCCCCTCCCCCACGGTGGACATCCTCCTTCAAGACCACCACAAGGCCTCGGCTTGTGGTGGTGAAAAAATAGGCGTTAAATCAGAAACACTTCCACCGGCAGCAGCAGTAGGCGCATGAACCTCTGCCACCACCGTCGCAGTAGACACCAACTCCCCAAAAACCACAACATCAGGAGACCCGCAATCGTCAAGGTCACCCACGTCGGTCCATGCAGAAGGAGAACGCCGCGAACGCTTGGGATCCGGCTGCACGTCGTCAGAGCCGGAGGTGGAACCAGAAGCACAGATACCACAGAGCGGGCTCACCGGCGCACGAAGCAAGACGTCAGCAGCCTCAACGACATGGGGGACTGGCCCCAACACCAGAGGAGACGCCGCACCCACACCACCTCCCAGCATGGCCGGGACAATCATCGGATACGGAGAGACAGGAGCCGGAGAAGCTGAAGACAGCGGAGATGTAGAGGGAACACTCAGAAGACCCACAGCAGCACCAGGAACACCTTCCGGAACAGTACGGCCAACTGAGGACAGCACAACCTCCGGAGGACTTGCCCCAGCAACAACAGACGCACTAGTCGACACAGGACGCGACCCAGCAGCCTAAGAGTCACTCACAACCTCACCCACCGAGGCCTCCTCCACAGCTAGTGGCGGGAAATCCTCCTCACGAAAGAGATTCAGCGGAGCGACGACATCCGCGGAGCACACCCAGATGGCCCAACAAACTACAGCGAAAACAGGTTCTCGTGTGTAGTACACACGGACGAAGTACCCCAGGAGCCGCACAGAGGACGGTATGTCCGACTGCTGCCGCATCCCCAGAGTGCGAATATTCGTCCGAACACCCTTAAATTTCCCAGAGGAAAGCACGTTGAATCTAACACTCATGACAGTGCCATACTGCCCGAAGTACCTTCGCAGCAGCTCCTCCGGAAGCTCCAGGGGCGCATCGTGAATGCTGACAAAGGTGAGAGCACCACTCCAGTCAGAAACAGTCACTTTACCAACAGCGTCCGGCAGTTGCAAGGTCCATCCCTCGTAGCTACAATAGCCCAATGCGAAGACACCAATTCCACACCATAGATCGCTGCCACAGAGACACAGAGCATATTACACAAAACGAGTTCCATGGCAGGATAATCAGCCAGCCCAGTAAATTCGAGACCCACCAAACGAATCCTCACAACTGGGGGAAGAGACCCTCCATCACACAAGCCATGTCAGCAATGACAAGTATCTAACCACCACGCAGGCCGGGCAACCACTGCAGCACAGGCTGTCCCAAAGCATCGAAATAGGTGGTATCGATTTAAAAATACTACATTTTTTCATTAATATTCTGACCTTGGTACAAACTAAGAAGAAAACACATTTTAAATTTCATCTGGAGGTTGACTTTCTTCCCCCATCTCCCGCCCTCCCTCTCCGTCCCTCAATACTGCATGGGTAAAACTACATGTTTCAAACTTGTACCTAGCACAAGGGTAAATAATGTTTCCGACTTGTACCTAGCACAAGGGTATATAATATTTCCGACTTGTACTTAGCACAATGGTATATAATGTTTCCGACTTGTACTTAGCACAAGGGTATATAATGTTTCCGACTTGTACCTAGCACAAGGGCATATAATGTTTCCGACTTGTACCTAGCAAAAGGGTGTATAATGTTTCCGACTTGTACCTAGCACAAAGGTGTATAATGTTCCAGACTAGGACTAATGTAATCTAGGACAAGGGAGTATAATGAATCTATACGCTAGGGAGTCAGGCTTCGTCGTTTCACAGATTAAAATGTCCAACGGTGTGCTCAGAAACGCCCAACAAAATGTCAAAAAGATTTAATATTATTTGTTTAGCAATGCAAGCGGTTAAATTCTTCAAGAGGTCTCGTAATTTAGACCAGTGTCGCACGCAACCCACAAAGAATCCAAGAGATTATTCAAGAAGCCAAACAAGTATTTCTCTCTCAGAAACGGTAATTATCAGGGTAAAGCTCTAACCGAGCACTGATTCACTGTCATTTTAACCAACCTACTTAGCGATTTACTGCACTGTTCCTAAACCCAAAATTTTATTATTATATAGATTCCTCTTGAAAATTACAACCGCAACAGGTCAATGTTTGCTTAGAAAATTGCGTTGAAAATACCGTGGCAGATATATACATGGAGGAACGGAACGGGCATGAGGCCCCAAACACTGTAGCACAGCGATTATTCATTACATTAATCCATTTTCTTCAGTTACTGATCAATCATACTTATTCTTAGCACCCATATGAAGGAAAATTTCCAAGTAACCAGAATTACCTTAAAACGAATACTAATCTATTTTTAATCTGTCGATGCCGGCTTATGTTGTCAGATTATCTTCACCATTTAAAGAAATTGTTTATTTACCCCATACCAAATTAGCGTAAAATATTACCGATGTGACGCGAGTTTAAATTCATATGGGAAAGTTAACTTACCTTAGTCATCAGTCGGTACAATTTTAATTTTCCTCTGATGGATAATAGTAATAAAATGTAATTGGTACTTACCTTACCGATGGCCACTATCAGTACCACAACACGTGACACTCGAGGCTGGTAGTCACGTGTCAGTACCACAACACCTGACACTTGGGGCTGGTAGTCACGTGTCAGTACCACAACACCTGACACTCGAGGCTGGTAATCACGTGTCAGTACCACAACACCTGACACTTGGGGCTGGTAGTCACGTGTCAGTACCACAACACCTGACACTCGAGGCTGGTAGTCACGTGTCAGTACCACAACACCTGACACTCGAGGCTGGTAGTCACGTGTCAGTACCACAACACCTGACACTTGGGGCTGGTAGTCACGTGTCAGTACCACAATACCTGACACTCGGGGCTGGTAGTCACGTGTCAGTACCACAATACCTGACACTCGGGGCTGGTAGTCACGTGTCAGTACCACAACACCTGACACTCGGGGCTGGTAGTCACGTGACAGTACCACAACACGTAACACCCGAGGCTGGTAGTCACGTGACAGTACCACAACACGTAACACCCGAGGCTGGTAGTCACGTGACAGTACCACAACACGTAACACTCGAGGCTGGTAGTCACGTGACAGTACCACAACACGTAACACTTGGGGCTGGTAGTCACGTGACAGTACCACAACACGTAACACTCGAGGCTGGTAGTCACGTGACAGTACCACAACACGTAACACTCGAGGCTGGTAGTCACGTGTCAGTACCACAACACCTGACACTCGAGGCTGGTAGTCACGTGTCAGTACCACAACACCTGACACTCGGGGCTGGTAGTCACGTGACAGTACCACAACACGTAACACTCGAGGCTGGTAGTCACGTGACAGTCCCACAACACGTAACACTCGAGGCTGGTAGTCACGTGACAGTACCACAACACGTAACACTCGAGGCTGGTAGTCACGTGACAGTACCACAACACGTAACACTCGAGGCTGGTAGTCACGTGACAGTACCACAACACGTAACACTCGAGGCTGGTAGTTATGATCATTTATTTTAGCAGGTGAATATTTCTGGTCCTTGTAAGTCACTCACGATTACTTAATATCAGAGAACAATTTTGACTAGTTTTTGTAGTTAATTAAATATCCACATGGAAATTCACACTACATTTTATTTATACGTGTTTTTATAACTTCTGAACTTTATTAACACTTGCACAACACCAATAAATTTAATTAATAAATTATTCTTCACAACGCACTGATAAATATAAAATGTAACAGAGGCATAAACATAGCCTAACCTCTGTCACAAGCACGTCATTGCTTTAGCCGGATGCCAAAGAAATCACTTGAAAACATCAAATATAGTGAAAAACACGATGATTAGTAACTGTTCGTATTCTTGCTTAGTATTTCAATGTTGTCGTTATCCTGAATTAGGCTGCCGCTGCCAGCACGTACTAACGGCGTGGGACGACTGACCCAGACTGTCAACCACGGCGTGACCAAGTACACAATTAGAGAGAACCTGCGGAGCGACCGGAGGGCGGCCATGTGTCGTTATGCTCCTGAGTGGTATTTTCAGCTATTGAAAATACCACGCCACGATGTTGACGTGGCCTTTCCCTAATTGTGCGGGCTCAATCCGTGGGCCTGTGTAGGAGTAGTGGGATGAACGTAAGCTGGAATGTAAACATTGTTTATGAACTGTCTAAGCAGCAGGCTGTGGAGATTTGTAGCTTTTTTAAGCTTGCTGCAGGCTCAGTTGCGGCAGATGTATAGTTAGGTTGATGTGTGGTTCAAATAGTTTGATAGATAGTGGATTTGAAAGCTCAGATTAATAGGTTGCAAGGTCGGTTTGCGAAGGGTATTCATGGTCGGCTCCAGTCTAGTTAGCGGGTGGATGGTGAGAGGGTTTCGGCGTATTTGTTGGGCAACGAGAAGAATGCGGGGAGTCTCCGACCTTATGATCAGTATTCATGCGGATGATGGTGTCCTGGCGATTATGGATGGTAAATTAAGTTTTGTTATAAGCGGGTTTGAGACGTTTATATTTTTATTTTCTGAATTTTATCTTAGAATTTCAACTAAATTTGGCTTTAATTGACTTTAGGACAAAAAAGCTTCGCTGTTTAAGTTACATTTATGGCATTACATTTGATAAATTTGTATTGTCAAGTTGTATATTTTCTAAATGTCATGTAACTTTTTTATCAAAATTTATGGGAATAATATTAAGATATCTTTAATCAATATTTTCCATTCAAAATTGGAATATAAAAGTTCTCTGTAGTTGGATTCAATGTTGTTTTCGTTAAATTGGATTTCCTGTGAATATTTTCATTCCAATAAATTATTCCGTCAATTGAGAGAGAAGGGCAGAATTCAGTTTTGTGCAGCACCAGATGTTAAAATGTTCACCAACCAGAGTAGTGATCCCGGTGCGGCTCCCAGTGATCCCGGTGCGGCTCCCAGTGATCCCGGTGCGGCTCCCAGTGATCCCGGTGCGGCTCCCAGTGATCCCGGTGCGGCTCCCAGTGATCCCGGTGCGGCTCCCAGTGATCCCGGTGTGGCTCCCAACATCCACGCCCAGCTACCCAATTCTTATGATGATATCTCAACCGTACAGATCAAAAATTAAAAAGTGTGTTGTTCCAAAAAGCTGAAAGTCCGCATATTACCCTTCTATATTTTTACGACAAATATATAACCCTCCAGCAAAGTGCTTCCTGTTTAAAATGAATTATTTTATTGAATATACTGTTATTTTAATTTCTATATGTTGGAAGGTTCAAAGGAAACAGTTATCTGATCTGGCTACGTGAGCTAGTCGCCGCAGATATATTTTATCCTCCCAACATTATAAAAAAATATTATTATATCAGTGTTAAAAATATAATTGTAATTGTAATAAACTTTTATGGGGAATTTGGAATCTCTTGATAAAATAATTTTGTGGAAAAACAGCATCATATGTAAATCACTTTAATTCCCCCTTACTATAATATATATATTTTAGTGATATGACAGAGAGGTTAATTTATTAATACTTGGGGCTAGGTTATAAACAAGGAAACTCGATACAAAGCAAATTAATAAAAGTTCCTACACAACATATTTATAAAACTTTACAAATCTTTATAAATCAGTACAGTAGTTTAATCCATAAGTTGTGCACTAAACATCACTAATGTAGTATTCAGACAAGAACAAAACGTTTTGATTAAATTTGTTAATAATTCTGTCAATCACAGTATATTTACAAATATATTATAAATAGCTCTTCAGAGATCAATGACTATGCATGAGAGTGAGTCGTGGCTTTGTGAACCTTGTTAGGTGCGTCTGTACGTTACTTTATTGGTAAATATTACAGTAGTGTGCAAATTGTTTTTATTGTTTTGTTTTGCCGAAATTACTGGAACAAGAAGCGAGGTGTTTCGTTGATCTGAGCTGGCAAACATGAGAACATCACGTTGATCCTAAATAAGTAAGTTGTTAGACTAATACTGGAATATACAGCATTGGCTTGGGATCCTCGTCTTGTGAGGCACAACATAAACTCTAAAATGCGCAGAGTATTGCAATGAGATTAGCGCCAAATCCAAGAAGATTCTTCTGTAAAGATGAATTAAGGGCGCTAAATCTGACAACCAAAGTACAGAAGAATAAGTGGGATATGACCACAACATTAGAGATACTAATAGCAATAGACATGGTGGATATTGACAGCCTCTGGAAATTGAAAGAAAGCATAACAAGAGGACATGGATTGACACTGAAAATGCTAATGAGTAAAAGAAATATAAGGATATAGTTGTAATCTGTACGGGTGGTCAACAAGCGAAATACCCGGAAAGAAGAAGGTTTAGAAGCCATCTCCACTTATTCGAATTACAGGCCAGTTTCGACAAAGAATTCGAGCGACGGTATATATAATTACCCAACATACACAACAAGGCTAGTGGGGGGGGGGGGGCATAAAGAGCTAGACCTTGCATCCTCGTTGTTGTTGTTGTTATAGATTCAGCAACTGGGAACAAAATGTTCCAAGTAGCACGGGCTATGGTGAGCCCGTAGTAGACTTAACAGGCACAGGAGCGGTGCTGTAACTGTCATAAAAAGTATATCCTTTACATATACTTACATCCTCGTAGTCACTCTTATATTAGGAGAGGGATTGGGAGGTTGTGCTGGTAGTGGGGGGAGGTGGTGGACAGGATGGGTACTCTGTGAGGTATGGGGATGAGGTGAAGAGGGTGGTGGAGAGGCACTTGACACCAGCCAGACATGATGTTAGTGATCGCGGGCCATCAATATGATCCATTTACCCTGCCTGGCCGCCGCACTCATATCTCATCACTGTCGGATGGTCTCCAGAGGATGAGGTCAGGCGGCAGATGACAGATACTGTATTTATATCAATATACTGAACAAGCATTATGTTATTCAGCATTCTTCAAGTTTTATTCATCCATAACTAACATGAAGAAAGCACAAGTGGTATGTCTGTGAACACCTGGCATGTCTGTGAACACCTGGCATGTCTGTGAACACCTGGCATGTCTGTGAACACCTGGCAGGTCTGTGAACACCTGGCAGGTCTGTGAACACCTGGCAGGTCTGTGAACACCTGGCATGTCTGTGAACACCTGGCATGTGTTTGAACACCTGACATGTCAATGAACACTCTGTCTCTGTGTCCCTGTGGCCTTCTTTCTACCACCGTAACTGGCGGTGGGAAACGACTCTGGCAAGGTTGCGTATTGGCCATTCGCGCTCAACTCACGAACATTTAATGGAGCACCGTCCTGTTCTTTATTGTCCTAACTGCATTGTCCCTCTTACACTTGTGAATATCCATGTTGAATGTCCTGACTTTTAGGACGAGCGTGTGTCTTGCTTTCGGACCGTTCCCCGCGGTCCTTGTCCCTCGATATAATTCTTGGTGAATCGGATACTTTTGATTTCGTTCGCCTTATGCGTTTCTGTTTTCATATTGGCATCCTCAGTGATATTTAGCGCCTTCTGATGATCCTGCACATTTGATGGTGCTACATTGCCTTCCCGGCTTGGTGCCTTCTTTGATTATTACTTATTTACTTACTGGCCCCCCCATGGATCCCCATGGATCCCCAGGAGCCCCACCCCTGGGTCTCAATGCTTCCCCCCACACCCGGTCGTAGGGCTCCCCATCCTCTGGCTACACCCGTCCCCATGGCTACACCCGTCCCCCAGGCTACACCCGTCCCCCAGGCTACACCCATCCCCCAGGCTACACCCATCCCCCTGGCGACACCCATCCCCCTGGCGACACCCGTCCCCCTGGCAACACCCATCCCCCTGGCGACACCCATCCCCCTGGCTACACCCGTCCCCCTGGCGACACCCGTCCCCATGGCAACACCCGTCCCCCAGGCTACACCCGTCCCCATGGCTACACCCGTCCCCCAGGCGACACCCGTCCGACTGGCGACACCCGTCCCCATGGCTACACCCATCCCCCAGGCTACACCCGTCCCCCTGGCTACACCCGTCCCCCTGGCGACACCCGTCCCCCTGGCGACACCCGTCCCCCTGGCGACACCCGTCCCCCAGGCTACACCCATCCCCCAGGCTGCACCCATCCCCCTGGCGACACCCATCCCCCTGGCGACACCCGTCCCCCTGGCGACACCCGTCCCCCTGGCGACACCCGTCCCCCAGGCTACACCCATCCCCCAGGCTACACCCGTCCCCCTGGCGACACCCATCCCCCTGGCTACACCCATCCCCCTGGCGACACCCGTCCCCCTGGCTACACCCGTCCCCCTGGCTACACCCATCCCCCTGGCGACACCCGTCCCCCAGGCTACACCCGTCCCCCTGGCGACACCCGTCCCCCTGGCTACACCCGTCCCCCTGGCGACACCCGTCCCCCTGGCGACACCCATCCCCCTGGCGACACCCGTCCCCCAGGCTACACCCGTCCCCCAGGCTACACCCGTCCCCCAGGCTACACCCGTCCCCCAGGCTACACCCGTCCCCCAGGCTACACCCGTCCCCCAGGCTACACCTACCCCCCTGGCGACACCCGTCCCCCAGGCTACACCCGTCCCTCAGGCGACACCCATCCCCCTGGCGACACCCATCCCCCTGGCGACACCCGTCCTCCAGGCTACACCCGTCCCCCAGGCGACACCCATCCCCCTGGCGACACCCGTCCCCCAGGCTACACCCGTCCCCCTGGCTACACCCGTCCCCCAGGCTACACCCGTCCCCCAGGCTACACCCATCCCCCTGGCGACACCCATCCCCCTGGCGACACCCGTCCCCCAGGCTACACCCGTCCCCCTGGCGACACCCGTCCCCCAGGCTACACCCGTCCCCCTGGCGACACCCGTCCCCCTGGCGACACCCGTCCCCCAGGCTACACCCATCCCCCAGGCGACACCCATCCCCCTGGCGACACCCATCCCCCTGGTTACACCCATCCCCCTGGCGACACCCGTCCCCCTGGCGATACCCGTCCCCATGGCTACACCCGTCCCCCAGGCTACACCCATCCCCCTGGCGACACCCATCCCCCTGGCTACACCCATCCCCCTGGCGACACCCGTCCCCCTGGCGACACCCATCCCCCTGGCTACACCCGTCCCCCAGGCTACACCCATCCCTCTGGCGACACCCATCCCCCTGGCTACAACCATCCCCCTGGCTACACCCATCCCCCTGGCGACACCCATCCCCCTGGCTACACCCATCCCCCTGGCGACACCCGTCCCCCAGGCTACACCCATCCCCCTGGCGACACCCATCCCCCTGGCTACACCCATCCCCCTGGCGACACCCGTCCCCCAGGCTACACCCATCCGCCTGGCGACACTCATCCCCCTGGCTACACCCATCCCCCTGGCTACACCCGTCCCCCAGGCTACACCCATCCCCCTGGCGACACCCATCCCCCTGGCTACACCCATCCCCCTGGCGACACCCGTCCCCCTGGCGACACCCATCCCCCTGGCTACACCCACCCCCCTGGCGACACCCGTCCCCCTGGCGACACCCGTCCCCATGGCTACACCCGTCCCCCAGGCTACACCCATCCCCCTGGCGACACCCGTCCCCTTGGCTACACCCATCCCCCTGGCGACACCCATCCCCCTGGCGACACCCGTCCCCCTGGCGATACCCATCCCCCTGGCGTCACCCGTCCCCCAGGCTACACCCGTCCCCCAGGGTACACCCGTCCCTCCTGGCGACACCCATCCCCCTGGCGACACCCGTCCCCCAGGCTACACCCATCCCCCTGGCGACACCCATCCCCCTGGCTACACCCATCCCCCTGGCGACACCCGTCCCCCAGGCTACACCCATCCGCCTGGCGACACTCATCCCCCTGGCTACACCCATCCCCCTGGCTACACCCGTCCCCATGGCTACACCCGTCCCCATGGCTACACCCGTCCCCCTGGCGACACCCGTCCCCTGGCTACACCCGTCCCCCAGGCTACACCCGTCCCCCTAGCTACACCCGTCCCCCAGGCTACACCCGTCCCCATAGCTACACCCGTCCCCCTGGCTACACCCGTCCCCCTGGCGACACCTGTCCCCATGGCTACACCCGTCCCCCTGGCTACACCCATCCCCCCAGGCTACACCCGTCCCCCAGGCTACACCCGTCCCCCAGGCTACACCAGTTTGCCAGAAGTAGACAGTATTGTTTTTGCCTGAAATTTCCAAACAAGTTAAAACAAAGTTGTATATATGGACATTGTTTTGTTGCACATGCAAAATGAACCTCTAATCTACATAGAGAATTAAAACTTTTTTGCTAAATTGCATATTCATTAATTATTTAGTATTCATAATTATATACGTACATTATATATTTGCATAATTTAATTGTAATGACAATAATACTGATTGCACAATGGAATCACATTAACATGATGTAGCAGTGAGAGAATCAGTAGGAGCCGTGAGGAGGATTCGAACCCTCTCACTTGGTACTCCCAGGCATATGCCTAGACGACTACACCATGACATGGTCTAAAGCAACAAGAAATCACAGGTTGCGTTGCTTTTGATCATGTCGTGGTGTAGTGGTTTAGAGCGTTTACTTGTATGTACCAAGTTAGCGGGTTCGAACCCTTCTCTTTCCTCCTACTGATTTTCTCATAATTCTGATTGTCTGGGGGCCCTACAGTGTACCTGCGGCGTTTCTTGCCTGGGGGCCACACTGTGTACCTGCGGCGTTTCTTGCCTGGGGGCCACACTGTGTACCTGCGGCGTTTCTTGTCTGGGGGCCACACAGTATACCTGCGGCGTTTCTTGCCTGGGGGCCACACAGTGTACCTGCGGCGTTTCTTTTCTGGGGGCCACACAGTATACCTGCGGCGTTTCTTGCCTGGGGGCCACACAGTGTACCTGCGGCGTTTCTTGTCTGGGGGCCCTACAGTGTACCTGCGGCGTTTCTTGTCTGGGGGCCACACAGTGTACCTGCGGCGTTTCTTGCCTGGGGGCCACACAGTGTACCTGCGGCGTTTCTTGCCTGGGGGCCACACAGTGTACCTGCGGCGTTTCTTGCCTGGGGGCCACACAGTGTACCTGCGACGTTTCTTGTCTGGGGGCCACACAGTGTACCTGCGGCGTTTCTTGTCTGGGGGCCACACAGTGTACCTGCGGCGTTTCTTTCCTGGGGGCCACACAGTGTACCTGCGGCGTTTCTTGCCTGGGGCCATACAGTGTACCTGCGGCGTTTCTTGCCAGGGGCCACACTGTGTACCTGCGGCGTTTCTTGCCTGGAGGCGACACTGTGTACCTGTGGCGTTTCTTGCCTGGGGGGCCACACTGTGTACCTGCGGCGTTTCTTGCCTGGAGGCCACACTGTGTACCTGCTGCGTTTCGTGCCTGGAGGCCACACTGTGTACCTGCGGCGTTTCTTGTCTGGGGGCCACACAGTGTACCTGCGGCGTTTCTTGCCTGGGGGCCACACAGTGTACCAGCGGCGTTTCTTGTCTGGGGGACACACAGTATACCTGCGGCGTTTCTTTCCTGGGGGCCACACAGTGTACCTGCGGCGTTTCTTTTCTGGGGGCCACACAGTATACCTGCGGCGTTTCTTGCCTGGGGGCCACACAGTGTACCTGCGGCGTTTCTTGTCTGGGGGCCCTACAGTGTACCTGCGGCGTTTCTTGTCTGGGGGCCACACAGTGTACCTGCGGCGTTTCTTGCCTGGGGGCCACACAGTGTACCTGCGGCGTTTCTTGCCTGGGGGCCACACAGTGTACCTGCGGCGTTTCTTGCCTGGGGGCCACACAGTGTACCTGCGACGTTTCTTGTCTGGGGGCCACACAGTGTACCTGCGGCGTTTCTTGTCTGGGGGCCACACAGTGTACCTGCGGCGTTTCTTTCCTGGGGGCCACACAGTGTACCTGCGGCGTTTCTTGCCTGGGGCCATACAGTGTACCTGCGGCGTTTCTTGCCAGGGGCCACACTGTGTACCTGCGGCGTTTCTTGCCTGGAGGCCACACTGTGTACCTGTGGCGTTTCTTGCCTGGGGGGCCACACTGTGTACCTGCGGCGTTTCTTGCCTGGAGGCCACACTGTGTACCTGCTGCGTTTCGTGCCTGGAGGCCACACTGTGTACCTGCGGCGTTTCTTGTCTGGGGGCCACACAGTGTACCTGCGGCGTTTCTTGCCTGGGGGCCACACAGTGTACCTGCGGCGTTTCTTGTCTGGGGGACACACAGTATACCTGCGGCGTTTCTTTCCTGGGGGCCACACAGTGTACCTGCGGCGTTTCTTTTCTGGGGGCCACACAGTATACCTGCGGCGTTTCTTGCCTGGGGGCCACACAGTGTACCTGCGGCGTTTCTTGTCTGGGGGCCCTACAGTGTACCTGCGGCGTTTCTTGTCTGGGGGCCACACAGTGTACCTGCGGCGTGTCTTGCCTGGGGGCCACACAGTGTACCTGCGGCGTTTCTTGCCTGGAGGCCACACAGTGTACCTGCGGCGTTTCTTGCCTGGAGGCCACACAGTGTACCTGCGGCGTTTCTTGCCTGGGGGCCACACAGTGTACCTGCGGCGTTTCTTGCCTGGGGGCCACACTGTGTACCTGCTGCGTTTCGTGCCTGGAGGCCACACTGTGTACCTGCGGCATTTCGTGCCTGGGGGCCACACTGTATCTGCAGCGTAGCGGGTCAGGGAGCCTCTAAGTATACCTGCGGCGTGGCGTGTCTAGGGCCACAGTGTACCTGCGGCGTGGCGTGTCTAGGGCCACAGTGTACCTGCGGCGTGGCGTGTCTAGGGCCACAGTGTACCTGCGGCGTGGCGTGTCTGGGGGCCACAGTGTACCTGCGGCGTGGCGTGTCTGGGGTCCACAGTGTACCTGCGGCGTGGCGTGTCTGGGGGCCACAGTGTACCTGCGGCGTGGCGTGTCTGGGGGCCACAGTGTACCTGCGGCGTGGCGTGTCTGGGGGCCACAGTGTACCTGCGGCGTGGCGTGTCTGGGGGCCACAGTGTACCTGCGGCGTGGCGTGTCTGGGGGCCACAGTGTACCTGCGGCGTGGCGTGTCTGGGGGCCACAGTGTACCTGCGGCGTGGCGTGTCTGGGGGCCACAGTGTACCTGCGGCGTGGCGTGTCTGGGGGCCACAGTGTACCTGCGGCGTGGCGTGTCTGGGGGCCACAGTGTACCTGCGGCGTGGCGTGTCTGGGGGCCACAGTGTACCTGCGGCGTGGCGTGTCTGGGGGCCATACAGTATACAGGAGAAGGCAGTAATCAGCGGTGTTTACACTCCCCAAGTGTGCGATTTCGTCGTTGGTCACATTTGTGTTTACAATTTGACCAAAGCGACGTGTGGGACCTTGCTCAACCTCCCGAAGATTACCTTCATAAACCAGTTTCTGGGAAATATCGCCAAGCAACTCAAACAACGTAAATAATAAGTGTGTTTGTCTGTATCTTGCTCTTGACATTTTCTAAGACATATAATAAAGCTTGTGAAAATATTTAGCATTAACATGATTATATATTTTGGCTTAGGGGCTCCCACCTTGATTAAAATTACTCCAATTAGAACTAAATTTGATCAATGTTTTTATGCTTTGGGCGCGGTAGATTTCTGGCTAGGAATAGTTAAGAGGCTTGAATTTTTACGTAGTGGTTAATCAAGAGAACGGCCTGGTCTCTCAGGTGTTCCTGTTATCTTCTCCAGGATATGACCTGGGAGAAGTTATGACCTGGTGTGGAGTGTCTCTCGTTGAGTGCTGAGGAAAGATAAATTGATGGTCATGTTTCTGACTTGTACATGTTCCTAGTCAAAGCAATGTATAAAACTATAATTTTGTCTGTTCTTTAGGCTTTCTTATATAAAAATATAAATATATGTATATATATATATATATATATATATATATATATATATATATATATATATATATATATATATATATATATACACACACGTGCCTAATCACGCAAGTTACAAGTATAGAACTTTCAGACACACAACACCCACCAGGGGACTTTGAACCCTGGCCACCAAGATGGCAGTTACGCACTTATACCCACTGCACTATACTCAGAGCCCCAAAGAGGTGGGAATTCAGGGGTATTTAACTCCCAGACAACCCATCCTCTCCAGGCAATGGTATAGTGAGAGACAATTGACGTTTTCTATCAAGCCCTGTTATATGGGAGAACACGTGGTCCATGCTTAATGCACACACTTGCCTAATCACGCAAGTTACAAGTATAGAACTTTTAAAATCGCCTACCTTAAGCGGATGGATGGAAGGATTGAGGATATTTGTGCTCATGACGCACTTTACCTCATCACCAAATGTCTGTCCCTCCCCAGGTTAACCTACTTTCTGAGGTGTTCACTATCATATTGTAGTCAAAAAGTAGGAGAGTATGACCTGTTACTGAAATCAATGCTAGAAAAAGTCCTCAACCACTCTTTCGATGACCTACAGTGGAAACAAGCCTCTCTTCCCGTAAGACTTGGGGGCCTCGGAGTTCGAACAGAAACGCAAGTCACTGTACCAGCCTTCCTGTCCTCCTCCTCGGCATCCGACCACCTTGTGAAGGAAATTCTACGTGCCTGCTTACATCAGCTGGCAGGCGTACATGATCCCAATTTCATATGCTGTGCCACCGAGTGGGCCTCTCGTGCAGGCCCATCACCTCAATCACTACCCTCAAAAGTCCACAAACTATCCAGCTGAGATGGTTCCATTGTAGACCAAGTTGGTGCAGAGTGCCTGGGTGCTGCAACAACACAACACGACATTACTCACCTCACAGCAGTAGCAGCCCCACATGCAGGGGATTTCCTGTTAGCACCCCAATGTCGGCAACTGACACTCATCTCACACTACACGCCCTCCGAATAGCTGTGGCCCTCTGCCTTGCTGTCCCAATCCACACCAAACATAGGTGCATTTGCGGCGAGGTGGTGGCCGACAGATACGACCACCATGGCCTACTCTGCCAAAGCACAGGGGGATGGCACTCGAGGCACGACATCATCAAGAGGACTCTCACCAAAGCTGAATGCCCAGCTGAAAGAGAGCCCTGTTACCTACCTCTCCGCAACTCTGATGCTCTTATTGGTCGCTCAGATGGTATCACAGTGAATTCCTGGAACAATGGCAAGCAGTTGGTATGGGTTACACATTCGTATGAATCCTGGCTAACACCTACAATGACATCAGTGTTGCACAACCGGGTGGCGCTGCCACTAACAAGGAATCTGCCAAATCCCGTAAGTACTGAGAGCTGGATCACCACTACAATTTTGTCCCCATTGTTTCCGAGACACTCGGCGCCTGGGGTAAGAGTGTCACAGATGAACAAATCCCCAAGAGCCGTGACGAGGATTCGACCTACGTCCCAGAGGATTTCAGACGGACCTTAATCGACTGAGCTGCATCATGGATAAGAATTGCAACCGGCAAATCAACTTGACCTACTATGGATACTTCAGTCTCTCTGAGACACAAACCAGGATTTTACACAGTTTCCAAAAAATCTCACAACCCCCACAATATACAAATCTTCAATACAGTGTAAAGAAGTAAGGGTGAAGAGGTAGAACAGCTTATGACAGAGTTCGGGTGCATGGGGGAATTGTGTAAAAGCCTGGTTTGTGTCTCGGAGAGACTGCAGGAGCCGTGGTAGGTCAAGTTAATTTCCCGGTTGCAATTCTTACCCATGTCGTAGCTCAGTCGATTAAGGCGCGTCTGAGATTCTCTCGGACGTAGGTTCGAACCCTCGTCACGGCCCTTGTGGATTTGTTCATTTGTGAACAAATTGTGATTTCTATTGTGATTTCTGTGTACCAAGTGTCACAAGTTTTTTGAAGGAACTGGGTTCTAGGCTAATTGAAACAACAAGAGACCCTAGAGCTGCCAGCTTCCCTTTCCAGCGCCTCAGTGTGGCGATACGGAGGGGAAATGCACACGGCATTCAGGGTTCCTGCCCGCCCTCTGAGGAGCTGGAGGAACTCGACAACTTATGATAATCTTCTTTGTTCCCTATATGTAACTCATTTTTTTAACCAAGTTTAAATGAAATAACTATACATGTATATATACAAAAGAATATATATTATATATATATATATATATATATATATATATATATATATATATATATATATATATATATAAATTTATATACATAAAGAATAAAGATTTATTATTAAATCACCAATATTTGGTTGTCAACACCGAAGACATCTTGTTACAGGCAGAAGCGGCGCTGTCGAGAGCGACCTGTCGCCAAGCTCATTGACCTTGCACTGTCCCCTGAGGCAGGCCAACCTTCTACATCGTGTCCACTGCAGGCTGCATGTGGCCTGTCTTCAAAATATGTCAGTTGTGCTTCCTTGTAGAATAGTAGAGGCTGCTCCAGTGTTGTGCTCCTGTCACTTGTGAGTTATTAAGTGTCCAGCTCATCTCTGTGCTGGTCTGTCACTCACGAGTAACGCCCCCTCACGCCAAACTCCTCGATTTCCAGATGAATGATGAAAGGGAATTGTTCCATCTTGAATGGTTTTTATTCCTTCCATCTTTGAGATGTTGAATGTCGCTATTTGCGAGTTAAATCTGTATCATCTTACTCTTATTTAATGCATGTCGTCATGTTTCTTTGACGATCCCCTCCGCCCTATCCTCTTCAGCTACACACACACACACACACACACACACACATACACACACACACACACACACACACACACACACACACACACACACACACACACACACACACACACACACACACACACACACACACACACGCACACACACACACCACACATAAGAGCCGGTAGCTGAATGGACAGCACGCTGGATGAGCGACCCTGTGGTCCGGGGTTCGATTCCCGGCGACAGCGAGAAACATTGGGCAGAGTTTTTTTTCACCCTGATGAACCTGTTACCTCGCGGTAAATTAGCACCTGGGAGTTAGTCAGCTATCACAGGCTGTTTCCTTGGGTGTGTTTGTGTGTGGGAAAAAATTAGTTAGTAGTTAGTAACAGTTGATTGACAGTTGAGAAGCAGGCCGAAAGAGCAGAGTTCAAACCCCTCAAGTACAACTATAGTAATACAACTAGGTGAATACACACACACACACACACACACACACACACACACACACACACACACACACACACACACACACACACACACACTTGAAACATACAAAATGTCAACATAGACATTTAGCAAAGCTGCACAGGCCCTTATTACACCTCAGCCAGTGATCAATGATTCATTGAGTACAGGAGTGGAAGATTACTTATTACTGTTATTAGGTGTAGAGTGCTCCCCTTACTACTGTTGTCAGGTGTAGAGCGCTCCTCTCCAGAGCTCATGTTGCACCTGACCATACTAGTCTCCCCTGGATCATTAGCCTTCAATCAGTTTACAACCCGTTCTTTAAATGCATCAGTAAACAGCGCGAAAGTGTTTGGGATTGGTGCTCAATCAATCCCCCTAGAGCTGAGCTCGAGCCCAAAAGGAAATGTCTGACGCGACGCGGCACAACTGTGCTGCCACTTCGCTGCGGGAACCTGCCTGCTGTACCAAATTAAAAGGTACTTGAAACGGGTGCTGAACGACAGACCACTGACGCTGATAAACATTCGTTGCAAAGTACTTGAAAAATAACAAGGATGAGTCTATAAGGACATCTAAACCGGATTAGGTCTGTAAAGTAGGATTTGCGTGGCTTTTGGAAGGGATCGTCTTCCTAACGAACCTAAATCAGTCCCCGTGGTGTAGTGGTAAGACGCTCGCCCAGCGCTTTGGGAGCCCTTTGTCCTGGGTTCGTATCCTGGCCGGGGAGGACTTATTGGGCGCAAATCCTTAACTGTAGCCTCTGTTTAACCCAACAGTAATTGTTAAACGGATTGGCTGTATTGTGTTCCGGAAACATAAGATTAAAGACTTGCCCGAAACGCAATGCGTGCTATTGGCTGTACAAGAATGTAAGAACTCTTGTATAAAAAAATGGAGTATGACTGACATTACCATAAACTGGACAGGTCAGAGAAGAATGAAAACACTCCACACTGGGTGTTAGTCAGCTGTCACGGGCTGCTTCCTGGGGGTAGAGGCCTGGTCGAGGACTGGGCCGCGGGGACACTAAAGCCCCGAAATCATCTCAAGATAACTCCATTTATCTAGATTATTATAGACAATCGACTTGAGAATGGTCCAGGACGGACCGAAACGTCGTCGTCCCTTCACCTTCTAGTGTGTGGTCTGGTCAACATACTTTTGCCACGTTATTGTGACTCATCGCCTGCATCTAGATTATTAGTTTTACAGGTTGACTGATAAATATGTGATTTTGTTTCAGTGCTTCCTGTTAGTCGTGTAGTTGCCCACTGTCCTCGATTCTGATGAACCTCCTTGAGGAGTGAGAGTTCAAAATCGTTAAGATTTTAGATATATGATGAGAAAAGTTGAGGACCATTATATATAATATGTCGTACCTAATAGCCAGAACACATGACTTGGCCTAGTATGCAAGTCCCGATTTGCCTAATAGGCAGAGTGATTTTTGTTATTTCAAAATATATTTTTCCAATTGGTTTATTTGAAATAATATTATATTAAATTGGGAACATGAGTTACTGACTTAGTTATGTTAGTTTAGTTGAAGCTGAGATAGGATTAGTTAGGTTAGGTAGGTTACGTTTGGTCATATTCCTATATTAGTTTTAACTCAAATTACAAAAACAAATCCTGTATAATATAATGGGAAGCTTAATCATTTAAAAAAATGGAAAATATATAACTTCAGAAAAACTTGGCTTATAAGGCAAACCGGGCCTTGCATAGTAGACCTGCGGCGTACTCCCCGCTCTCTCATCTACCACTCTCACCTCCACAATACCCAGCTAACAGATGCTTCAACACAATTTGGCTATGGTTCTTTTCCTCCTGCTGTGTAAATGTTCAAGGACCAGACTGAATGTTTTGTGTTAGGAGGCGGCGTCCGCAGCTGCGGCTAACACAACAGCCTGTCATGGAGGTTTTACATAAAAAATCCGATAAAATCGATGTGCCACGTGGGATTTTCTTCCATTCTTTTTCTTGCTGCAATGTGTCTTTGATAATATTTATATTGGGTTCTGGCCCGACTTTCAGGGTGACTTCTTTTTTTACGTAATTCTTTTTACTCTAATCTTTTGTTGTAAGCAGTTACTTTCGCTGACTGCTTCTTCCTCGTTGTCTTTATATAGGAGTCTTACACAATGGATGTACTCAAACTTCTCGCACCAGAGGAGGAGGAGGATAAAAACAGAGGATGATATCCTCCACGATACAGGAGGATTAAAACAGAGGATGATAGTAGGAGGATACAAGATGACCTAGACAGACTGAATGAATGGTCCAACAAATGGCTACTAAAGTTCAACCCGAGTAAATGCAAGGTCATGAAACTAGGCGGTGGAAACCGAAGGCCAGACACAGGATACCGAATGGGAAATGATGTACTTCAAGAAACGGACAGAGAAAAAGATCTAGGAGTTGATATTACTACAAACCTGTCTCCTGAAGCCCACATAAAAAGAATTACATCTGCAGCACACGCGAGGCTGGCTAACATCAGAACAGCCTTCAGGAACTGTGTAAGGAATCACTCAGAACCTTGTACACAGCATATGTAAGACCAATCCTGGAGTATACGGCCCCAGCATGGAACCCGTACCTTGTCAAGCACAAGACGAAGCTGAAAAAGTTCAGAGGTATGCCACTAGGCTAGTCCCAGAACTAAGAGGCATGAGTTATAAGGAAAGTCTGTTGGAAATGCACCTCACGACACTAGAAGACAGAAGAGTAAGAGGAGACATGATCATTACCAACAAAATTCTCAGAGGAATTGACTGGGAAGATAAGGATAAATTTTTTAACACGGATGGTATGCGACCAACGGGATACAGGTGGAGACTTGAGTACCCAAATGAGCCACAGGGACATTAGAAATAACTTTTTTTTAGTGTCAGTAGTTAACGGGTGGAATGCATTAGGCAGTGATGTGGTGGAGGCTGACTCCATACACAGTTTCAAATGTAGATATGAAAGAGCCCAGTAGGCTCAGGAATCTGTACACCAGTTGATTGACAGTTGAAAGGCGGGACCAAAGAGCTAAAGCTCGAGAATTTCATCTCCCAGATGATACCTAGTATCTGGTCTCCTGCTCCCTACGCCTATCTTCATTGCATTACATTTGCTTGGGTTAAACTCTAACAACCATTTGTTCGACCATTCCTTCAGCTTGTCTAAATCTTCTTGAGTTAATAGATATATGCCAAGTATAATTAATAATCTAATCCTTTGCAACTTTGATACAAATTTGAACCAATTGAATAGTTAAACATAAACACTGGCCTGGGTGAAATCAGGTAAGGAATTGGTTTTAATATTTAGTATTTTATTTTTTATATTTTTTCATTCATTTCTTCAGTTCATTTAATTCATTTATTATGAACCCCATACCCATTCTGGGGCGGTAGTCGAAAGGGTCCAGAGGCATTTAATGGGTTCAGGAACCCCATAGTTTGTTTCGCTAAGCTGTTTAGCGTCTGTTCTGTTTCTTCAGTGTCGCAGCTTAAATTACACATTCTTTGTTGGGATATTCACGTCTGCCTCAGTCATTCACTTATTATTTTCCCTTCTCTGTATTGTGGTCTGCGTTCACTTTCTGAGTTGCGGTTGAAAGTTTGTTTGCTTCGGCCCCCAGCCACTTTGATTGGATGGTAAAACGACGGTTCCTGTACTGTATGGGTCCCTGGACTGTATGGGTCCCTGGACTGTATGGGTCCCTGGACTGTATGGGTCCCTGGACTGTATGGGTCCCTGGACTGTATGGGTCCATGGACTGTACGAGTCCCTGTACTGTATGGGTCCCTGGACTGTATGGGTCCCTGGACTGTATGGGTCCCTGTACTGTATGGGTCCATGGACTGTACGAGTCCCTGTACTGTATGGGTCCCTGGACTGTATGTGTCCATGAGCTGCATGAGTCCATGGACTGTATGGGTCCCTGGACTGTATGGGTCCCTGTACTGTATGGGTCCATGGACTGTACGAGTCCCTGTACTGTATGGGTCCCTGGACTGTATGGGTCCCTGGACTGTATGGGTCCCTGTACTGTATGGGTCCATGGACTGTACGAGTCCCTGGACTGTATGGGTCCCTGGACTGTATGGGTCCCTGGACTGTATGGGTCCCTGGACTGTATGGGTCCCTGGACTGTATGTGTCCATGGACTGTATGGGTCCATGGACTGTATGGGTCCATGGACTGTATAGGTCCCTGGACTGTATGTGTCCATGGACTGTATGGGTCCATGGACTGTATGGGTCCCTGGACTGTATGTGTCCATGGACTGTATGGGTCCATGGACTGTACGAGTCCCTGTACTGTATGGGTCCATGGACTGTACGAGTCCCTGTACTGTATGGGTCCCTGTACTGTATGGGTCACTTGACTGTATGGGTCCCTGTACTGTATGGCTCCCTGGACTGTATGGGGTCTCGAACCCTGAACCCCACGCGTGTGAGGCCGTGGCTCTATCAACTCGGCTGATAGCGAGTGTGACTTGACTGCTCACAGCTGAGTCGACAGACCTACGACGCGTGGGATCCAGGGTTTAAGACCCATACAGTCCAGGTGAATGTAATCTTAGTATATAATATTAGAGATTGTAACGTCCCTGATAATTTCTTCATTGTAAAGAATATATCGAGAGCATTTTCATTCCCAGTTGGCTCTCATATTTGCTGCTTGAGCGAAAATTTGTCACATTATCTAAGTTTTAAACTGATTTGTGTTTGGTTGTTTCTAGGTCGATTTCTTGTTATAATATTATTGTTTGCTATTCTCCATCTATAAGTTGGTAAATTGAATTTTCCAAGGAAGATCGTATCTGGGAACAGTTTGCTACAGTATCGAGACTTCTCCGTTTTATTCATCTGCTCCGTGAAGTCCTCAACCGTTGCATCTGACGGTTTGTATATTAGAATAATAACGAGGCTTATTTTCTCAAATTTGATTCCAAATATCTCTACCACGTCTTTTGCAGAGTTTTGTAGATCTGAGTACAAATGGTCCTCTTTAATATACAACACTAATCCTCTATTGTGACCCTTTCACTCTATAGTATATATTTAAATTATATTCTGCTATCTGGACTTCACTGTCCAGTAATCTCCCAAACGGATTTATGTGAAAGCTCCTATTACAGCATTTGACTCTGTGAGGAGAATATTTATGAACGGTAACCTGCATTTTGCGTTTGTTTGTAATCATTGTATATTGAAAAAAGATAAACGGGGGTACTTAATTTTAAAGTATTTTGACTGGAGGGTCCTTCTGGGAGATCCATTATAGTATGGAGCTACAAGTCAGAACTTCTTCTGACCAGAACGAGTTGTGCATGTAATAGTTGCACCTCTTACTTCTGTTCTGCCGGAGGTCACTGGAAGATGATGTTGCCCCACTGGGCTGCAGTCGAGGAGTGACTGTCGCGTTTCTGCCGTTAGGTCATGACTTTGTTCGACTATCTAGAATGCACTGGACGCCTCATCGTCAGGGGGTCAGTGTTGATAGTCAAACAGCCGCTTCTTGTCTGTGTGGGTTGTGGGCCTGGCGCTCGCCATCATGGTAAACTTCAGGGGCACAAAACATCTGCCTGACAATGTCTTTATCTGCCTCAAATTACATTAGTTTCTACCGACAGGCGACGTGTACAAAGGCATAAAGCTTTGACGTATTACCTCTCAGAGGACAGACGAGGCACAGCTGCCACAGCTGCCACTGCTGGCACAGCTGGCACAGTTGCCGTTGTTGCCACTAAGCCGGACATCCCTGCCACTACAACCTCTTAGTATATAATAACATTGTCCAGTATTTTTCACAAACGTTGCGTCTAATATTTTGTTTAATTGCGAAAATCTTGATAAAACACATAATGTTGTTGTACTTCCACAGTTTATACATAATTAAGAAAATTGCTGGACTGCTTTTCCCTCGCGTTCAGGAATACTTTATAATTTTTACAGGAAATTAATGTTAAGTTGTCAAATAACTTAGTGCACTTAACAAACAATTCCCTCCCCCCAAGCGTTTACGCGAGCTCCATCAAAATTTATAAACAATGATAATAGGTATGGATTAAACATGTTTCCCCTTCCCTTCCCTTCCCTTCCCTTCCCTATTCGCTCCCCATACACCCACCTCATGCCTATCACCTACATTTCCCATTCCACATCCCTCACCCCCCCCTCCCCTTCCCTCATGCAACCACTCCCTTCCCCACACCTGACTGCTACCCCTACCCACCCCTCATCTCCCTCACCCCCTCCACTTGCCCCAGTGGAGCCACATGTTCAGAGTCCCTCTCAATATCCAGCTTTTCAGTTGTAATTTTTTTTACCGTTATTTTTTTACAAACCCTATTTTCCTATTGGAATATCCCCGAGCTGAGCCTGAATGTTTGCGATTTCAGCAACCCTAATTATCGTGTTTTCTAGAGCCTGAAATGCCCGGGCGCTTGTGCGCCATGAAAGAGTAAATGAATTTTTATTAAATATTTTTACATTATATTTTGATTAAAAGTTAATCAGAGCACTGCAGGCAAACACACACACACATATATATATATATTTATTTGCCTATCAAAGAAAGGAAAATGCTTAAAAAACAAAACACTTAAGCTTACTTAAAGTGATCAATACAAATGAAACTTATTAACTGTCACATAGATAAAAGCTAATTTAAAAATCCATTAAATTGCAAGAAGAATTTTATAACTACTAAAACAAACCATTCTATTATACTTACGCGAAGTGATCAGAAGTGAAACTTGATAGCTAACACATAGATACTAAACACTATAACAAATATTCATATAATGACTACAGATCTACAAAAAATGTATATAAAATGCCAACAGAATAAACGACAATTATAAAGTACTAACCAAAATCTTATAAAAACTCAAATATTAAATAAAACTAAATACCAAAAAATGTATTATATATCCTAAATAAAAGATTATAATAATGTACAATGTCAAGACTTGAAATAAGTAAGAAAGGGCAAAGACATGGTAAACTAAACAAAATTATAATAAAATTAAAATACCAGAATGAACTATAAATCAAATTACAGGGCCTCCTGTGCACTATACAGTGTACAATTGAGCAGGCAACAGGTTGCTATTTAACAGAGGCCGCAGCTCCTTTATATATAAGGATTCCATTACTCTCAAATCTGACTGGCCATTCATACAAGTGTCCAGAATTTTAAAATCAGATATCAGGTCAAGTTGATATGATATTCCAAAAACCGTTTTGGGATTCTCATCGGCTCCGTGTCAATCGAGACTCGTTTCATTTGTGTCAAGTCCAATCCGTCCATATTGAAGATATATTCCATGGAGTCAGTGTGAAAATTTATGTGAAGCAAGTTCAAAGCGCCTGGCCTCCATTATTGGAAATACAGATAGATATATACTGTTTTTGTTTGCTCAAAACAGCATCGTATTTCAAAAAACATTATCTGCTTAAATCTGCAGCCTACTACTCCGTGCACAGAAAATATAGAATCTGACCCATCTACCTTCTAAGTTATCACACTTACTCTCCTAACCTTGCCCTCCTCCAACCATCCCTAAAAATACCTCCGAAAATCTCATTGAAGACCTTACACGGATTATCCCTCAGTTACCGCCGACGGTGAATAGTCCAGCGGATCTGGTCCTAATAAGGAGGGGGAGAAAGGCACGAGGGAGGATTAGGCCTCCTTGTGTTCGTTCATATTTCCTTCTAGGGATCTTTTTTCCTCTTCTCTGGCTTCCTTTGGCCAAGATTTTATGGCCTCGTTTGTGAGGCTTCTGTAACTCCTGAAAGGAACGGCCGAGATGTGAGACACGGCGCCCACTTTCTCCTCCCTAGGGTTATCCATCGTTGTCTGGCGAGCACTGGGACCTGCTTGGGGGAAGGTGGAACATCAGCGGAGACCTACGGAAAATAACATTAGGGATATTTATGACACGGTATCTGGGGAGAGAGGGGTTGGAGGGGATGATAATACTCCCGCCCGTCACCGCACGATGACGCTGAGGAGCAGAAAATTGGTGTAATTCGTTTTTCATTTCTCTACATAAGAGGGAGATCGGATCTAGACGCTAGCCAGTCACATAATGGAATGTATGGATGAAGAAGGCAAAGCGAAGAAGAGAGGGGAAGAGTGATAAAGGGAAGTTAGTGGAGGGGCAGACATCAGAGGAGACAGAGTGAGGTATCAAGGAGGGAAGAGAGGCTGAGGAGAAAAAAAAACATTTGAAGAAAGAGAGCGCAAGTAATGGTCCGTTATTGAAACGCCAGCTAGACTTAAAAGAACTCACACACACACAAAAAAAATATCTTTTAATTTAAGAAATGAGAGATTAGGAGAGGGATCCCTCTGTTAAGAGGGATTTGGTATAATATACTAGACCGCTTGGGGAACTCAGAGAAGCACATGAAGCACTTAGGAATGTCCGACGCTGCTCACGCAGGAACCGCTTAGTGCGGTCAAATGCAGCAATAACACTGCCAAGGGAGGTGCAGATCTGCTGAGAAGCCGCTGTGCTACCTCTTCCCTTAAGCGGTTCCTTGATTGACTTATGCTTTACTTAGTGACCTCTAACCTACTAAGTGGTCCTTGGAAAGCTCTTTGCCTCTCTAAGTGGTCCCTGGTCAAATATGGGAATCCCAGAGGCGTCAAATCAAAACTCTAATTGAAAACGACACGAAATAATCGAGTGAATAATGGAAACAAGGGAACACCCGCCTATTTTTTCTTCACGGAAGAGCGAGTTCGGGGAGGGACGGGGTGTGAGGGGTGAGGTGGTAATGGAATGGGTGCTTTTACGTCCACTGTTGTTATGTGCTGTTTGCTTGCGTGCTGTTTGCTTGCGTGCTGTTTGCTTGCGTGCTGTTTTGATATTTGTGTTTTTGTGCTTGCATGCATTTGTGAAAGTGCTTGCATATTTAGATTTACACAAGTGTTCGTGTTTGGTGTGTGAATGTTTCTCTCTCTCTCTCTCTCTCTCTCTCTCTCTCTCTCTCTCTCTCTCTCTCTCTCTCTCTCTCTCTCTCTCTCTCTCTCTCTCTCTCTCTCTCTCTCTCTCTCTCTCTCTCTCTCTCTCTCTCTCTCTCTCTCTCTCTCTCTCTCTCTCTCTCTCTCTCTCTTTCTCTCTCTCTCTCTCTCTCTCTCTCCAGAGAGAGAGAGAGAGAGAGAGAAGAGTTAGTGGTCAATAAGAACAGGCTGCACATTTAAGAGATTGACGCTAACACAATAGGAACTGTGAACTTTCAGGTGATAAGAAACAGGTGGGAACTGAGCCTTATGAGAGTGCTCTGAAGGCTGGACCTGGAGCGATGCTCGACCTTACAAGCACATCTAGATGAGCACGTCCCGTTCAGTCCCTAAGGTGAGCCATAATCCCAGTCAGGAGTGCTCTGGCAAACTCATTTCAGACACATTTTTGTCTGGTGTATAACCCACCTATCCCTTCCCCCCTACCCCCTTCTCGGTGCAAACTATCCCCTCTTCTCCAACCCCCTCACCAACCCAAGTGTATTTCATTCTTTTTTCAGAACTATTGTTTATTGGCAATTGTTTATTGACGCTTTCACTCTACCTAGTTAAGAATCCCCCCCCCCCTCATCAACATCCCCTCCTCACCCTGCCCATCCTACGTCTTGTCCTATACCCCGTCCTTCCCTATCTCCCAATCCATCCCATCCCCTCCTTTCCTATCTCCCAGTCTTTCCTTCCCTCCTTCCCCATCTCCCAGTCCTTCCCTCCCTCCTTCCCCATGTCCCAGTCCTTTCCATTCCTCCTTCCCCATCTCCCAGCTCCCAGTGTCGACGCAGTATTGCTCCCCATCTTAACACGTGTGTTTACCTCTGGAAATATGGCACGTTAAAGCGTCCTGGAAATTGTTCTCGTGTGGGACAAAGCGCCTCAAGTGATTGAATTGTGTGTGTGTGTGTGTGTGTGTGTGTGTGTGTGTGTGTGTGTGTGTGTGTGTGTGTGTGTGTGTGTGTGTGTGTGTGTGTGTGTGTGTGTGTGTGTGTGTGTGTGTGTGTGTGTGTTGTGAGGTTGGTGGCCTTGATCTGCAGCCTTGTTCCCAGTATTGTTATGGTGTTATGACCCCACATACACCTGTATGATCATAGTGTGGCTGGTGTATGATGTGTTCAAACTGAATAGTGAATTTTTTTCGACAATATACTATTATTAATTGTGTATTACCAATGTATGTCAAATATACCTATGTATATTATATTTCAATACCATGAGTTTTTGCCATGTATTTGTGGATATATATTGGATGTGTAGTGAATTGCAGTAGCCTTATTTCATGTAGCTTGGAAAACACCATTATGTGCTAATGTTATGGAATGCTATGTATTGCTCTATAGGATATGCTATGGGTATTATGATGTAGGATGTATACATTTAGGTCTCTGATGTATTACTAGCATGTATACCGTGAAATATCCATTTCATTATTGTTCATCGCATTGTCCTCTTGTACCAGAGAGGCAAGGTTTCTGTTACTTATTTTGGTATATGATGCTTTATATTGTATTTATGTATACTTATGTATAACGGCTGACCGGGAACGTCTTAAAATCCTCCCTTAAACCCCTTCCCCTCATGCAATCTGTCCTAGCCAGTGTTTCCATGTCTTGCTAATATGAATTCCCTGTTCACTTATTTATATATCATGATATAACTTATTATGTAGTTATTTATTGATATGTATTATTATGTAAAGTTGTGTATTGTAACCTTGTTTAGTTATATTATGAATTAGAAGTTAATTACTGAGGAATATCTATATATATGAGCTTGTGACAGTGTCGCTCTCAGCCTGCTTGCCTCCTTGGCGGTCACTTCTCTTTGAGCTTCCTAGTCGGGTGCATTTATGTCGCTCTGGTCCGGGTTTAGTGGCTTTATTTGTGTTAATTGACTGCTAGGATATTTAATAATATGCAGTAGTGTATACCATGGATCATTTCTACCATTGTACATCATTTATACCAGGTGTTAGGTGCTTCTATATATATTATTGAGGTGGGTACCTGAGGATCTAAAGTGATGCCATTGTTCTATGTATGATATTGATTCCTCATCCTCATTTGTTAATGATTGTGACATCACCATCCTGTATTGGTATTATCAGCATAATAGTCACTAGTGTCCCACTGCGCCAGGATAGAGCCTGGTGTCAGCTAGAGCTGATTGTATGTAGTTTTGAGGCCTGTTGATGATCAGGCAAAGCTTTAAGAAGCTGGATTAAGTAATAAAATGTGAGTTATAGAGAATGTGTTTTTCTTATGGTGTTTTGGTGACTTATGTTTTATGCACAGCAAACTGGAATGTTTTTTGCTAGTCTTTGACTCCCCTAGACGCCTATTGATATTTAGCCTGGCTATGTTTTCCAGCGATACTGTTGGTTCAATCCCCTATAAGTTTAAATGAGGGTCCATAACATATGGAAGCGAGGCAAAGCATGTTTTTTATTATTTACATTTTTTGTGTAGATTAAATTGAACCTTTACAGCATGTATGTTCCGCATTTTTTATATGGTATTATTATTATTATTATTATTATTATTATTATTATTATTATTATTATTATTATTATTATTATTATTATTATTATTATTAGTATTATCACAAGTCTCTGTTGTCTAGTGGTAGAGTATGCAACTGGCAATGCCAAGGTCGATGATTCACACCCACCAATAGTCCTAGTGAATTATCTCATTATTATTATTAATTATAATAATATTATTATTAACTTATTATTTATTGTTAGTTTATGATTACTTATATGTAGGATTAAACTCACACAAATGTAATTGTGAATTTGATGTAAAGAGCTACATGAAGTCTTTTACACTCTCCTGAGCGCCTTGTCAAGGCATTAGTTGTTGAGATGTAAGTCTCGTCTCGTAGGGGCCTCGTAGCCTGGTGGATAGCGCACAGGATTCGTAATTCTGTGGCGCGGGTTCGATTCCCGCACGAGGCAGAAGCAAATGGGCAAAGTTTCTTTCACCCTGAATGCCCCTGTTACCTAGCAGTAAATAGGTACCTGGGAGTTAGTCAGCTGTCTCGGGCTGCTTCCTGGGGGTGGAGGCCTGGTCGAGGACCGGGCCGCGGGGACACTAAAGCCCCGAAATCATCTCAAGATAAGAAGATAACCAACATACACTCAGACCATGTCAAAACACTCAGAAGAGTGCCAAAGACTTGCTGTAATTCTTTACATAAATTTCACAAATACTTAAGTGTGGCTTTTTATCCCACTTTATTATGTCTGAGAGAAGACATTATCTTTACTTACATTAATATTACTATAAATTGTAGATCAAACCACACTAGAAAGTGAAGAGACGACGACGTTTCGGTCCGTCCTGGATCATTCTCAAGTCTCCACTATAAATTGTATTTATTATTAGTATCCCCTCGTGATATTTTTTTATGAGTTAACCCTTTTATGAGTTAACTGTACATAAAGTTAAGTATTTCCTGGTGTTAAGCGCCACCGTAGCACCCTTGTTGTTGTTTTAGATTTAGCTATTCCGAACGAAATGTCCATGTAGCACGGGCTATAGTGAGCCCGTAATTAAGTTTTGTTATTCGCGATAACCTTGTTACTGTGATATTTGGGTCAGTGTTTTAAATAGAGGTGGGGTTTCCTCCTTTTCACCCGTTTCTTTTTCGCTTCTGGTTTAGCGCACTGGTTTTAGTCTTGTTTTAATAACATTATCTTGGTGGTGGATGTAGATGCAGAATGTTCACTAGTGAGTCCCATTCGTTAACTGCTTTTCTAATCATTGTAGTCGCTGTGGATCTTGCATCTAATGCAGCCGCTGTCGTTGGATTTATGTTGAGTTTGATGCGCAGGGCTTCAGTAGCTTCACATTCCAGTAAAAAATGCAATAGTAGCGCCTCTGCTTCTGTTTCCACAGATATGAGACTCTAACTATTGGGTTTATTACCTCCCAGCAGCACTTGTAACTAAGTCTGAGTCTGTGTATGGCTACTGCAATATCTCTGGGTATCATTTTCCAAGGCATGAAAGAGGAGTAACCAGTGGTTTGTAAGTACCACTTCGCAGTGGGTCTTCCTTCCGCTACTTTGACTCTGTGGCGACGTTTGATAGTTGGGAGTATTTTCTTCCTGATTTGGTCTTTAACCTGTGGACCCGTAGCACCAGTCCACACCTTATTTATCCCTTAAAAGGTGTGTGGTGAGCCAGGCACCCGGGGTCGCCGCCTCTCCGGGGAATGGCTCCAGTATAAACAGAAGTTAATGGCCCACAACGCTTCTGAGCCTCTCACTGGTAATGTAAAGTCCTCCTCCTCCCGCCCTCACCCTCCTCCTTCTCCTCCTCCTCCTCCTCCTGGAGGTCCAGGCGGGACACCATTCCTTGGCTCCGTACTCGTATTCCTTCCAAGAGGTGTGTTGTCATATTGGCTTAGCGCTCTCATCTGATAATTCACCTTCCCGCTTATCTCTCTTGATTATCCCACTTGCTCCAATCTCGTGATCCTTCCTCCTGCTCCTCACCGTTGCTCTTCCCTCCTGCTCAATTCCCACGCACATACCTCCTCCTCCTCCTCTCTCCTGCTCCTCTATTCTCCTGCACCATTCATTGTTCCTCCATTTCCCCACTTTGCATAATGTGTCACTTCAGGGCCAGCCAGCACAGACGCCATCACATGGAGGTTGATCACCTTACCTGCGCCTGCTGAACCTGCTGGATAATACTGCTGCTACTGCTGAACCTGCTGGATAATACTGCTGCTGTTGCTGCTGAACCTGCTGGATAATACTGCTGCTGCTGCTGCTGTTGTAGCTGCTGGATAATACTGCTGCTGTTGCTGAACCTGCTGGATAATACTGCTGCTGTTGCTGTTGTAGCTGCTGTTGTAGCTGCTGGATAATGCTGCTGCTGTTGCTTCTCTTGCCTCAACTGTATTTCATGTGATTCTTGCAACTTTAGCTCGATCTTTTTACACATGCACTGTAACCATCCTCATAATACACATAACTTTCCTCATACATGGTTTCTCTCCGCGTACATTTACCTTCTTATCCAAAACCGTGACTCTCTATCATACACTGACTCACCTCATACACTATAACCCTCCTCATACACCGGCAGACTTGACATACACGTTGGGTGTTGCCAGGCAAGCATCGCCCTTCCTGCCTGATAAAACTGTGTCGGGGCTTTCCTTTCGTTCTTTGTAAAGGCCATTGTTATCCCTTTATTCTTTGTTTTCGCTGACGCTCTCATTCCCTCTCCTACTTTTATTCTGTATTTGATTGTTCATCTGGCTGGCTGCTATCTCTCTCTTTCCACTCTCCCTCCTCTCTCTCTCTCTGCTCTCTCTCCAATCTCTCTGTCTCTCTCTCTCTCTCTCTCTCTCTCTCTCTCTCTCTCTCTCTCTCTCTCTCTCTCTCTCTCTCTCTCTCTCTCTCTCTCTCTCTCTCTCTCTATCTCTATCTCTCTATCTCTCTCTCTCTCTCTATCTCTATCTCTATATCTCTCTCTCTCTCTCTCTCTCTCTCTCTCTCTCTCTCTCTCTCTCTCTCTCTCTCTCTCTCTCTCTCTCTCTCTCTCTCTCTCTCTATCTCTATCTCTCTATCTCTCTCTCTCTCTCTATCTCTATCTCTATCTCTCTCTCTCTCTCTCTCTCTCTCTCTCTCTCTCTCTCTCTCTCTCTCTCTCTCTCTCTCTCTCTCTCTCTCTCTCTCTCTCTCTCTCTCTCTCTCCTCCACTTTCTCCCTTTAGTCTCTCTTCCCTCTGTCTTTCCCTCTCTCTCTTTCTCTGTACTCAGTTGTGCTTGCGGGGGTTGAGCTTCGGCTCTTTGGTCCCGCATCTCAACAGTCAATCAACTGCTGAACAGATCTCTGAGCTTATTAGGTTCTATCAAATCTACATATAAAACTGTGTATGGAGTCTTCCTCCATCACATAACTGCCGAATGCATTCCATTTGCTAACTACCTTGACACTGAAAAAAATATTTCTAATGTCTCTGTGTCTCAATTGGGTACTCAGTTTTCACTTGTGTTCTATACTTGCGTTCCACCCGCGCTCAATAGTTCGTCTTTGACCACCCTAGTTCCTTTGAAAATTTTGTAGGTAGTGATCATATCTCCCACTACTCTCTCTCTCTCACAGTGTTCAAATATCACAAGTTACTATATCGGAATATGTATATATCAATAGGTTTCCCTCTCGTCCCCTCCCTCCTCTCGCTACAGCACTCCCGTCAAAGAGCCATTGTTCGTGTGCCTTTATTCATTTACGCGTCTAGCAATAAACAACCATTGTAGCCCCCCTCCAATTAGTTTATTGTTAGAGGCGACGCTGCTTCTCACTCCGCCTCCCCGCCCCTCTGGACCCCCGCATCCCGGCTCCGTTTTCTCTATGGCTTCCAGTGTTTTGTCCGGGAGCGGTCTTGTATTGGGAGAAACCTATGGTGGAGAGGGCTTTGTGTGTGTGTGTGTGTGTGTGTGTGTGTGTGTGTGTGTGTGTGTGTGTGAGTGTGAGTGTGTGTGTGTGTGTGTGTGTGTGTGTGTGTGTGTGTGTGTGTGTGTGTGTGTGTGTGTGTGTGTGTGTGTGTGTGTGTGTGTGTGTGTGTGTGTGTGTGTGTGTGAGATACAGGAGAGAACATAGGTGGCACAGAAGAGATCACAGGCAGAGAAAAGATCGTTGGCAGTAGAAAGATAACACAAACAGTGGGGAAGGCAAGCAAGATGGTGTGGTAGAGAACCCATGTACCTGGAGGATGGCTGGAGAGGTCCTCGGGAGGTCTTCTACTCCTCGAACCCGGCCAGAGGCCAGGCTCGACTTGTGATAACTTGGTCCAACAGGCTGTTTCTTGGAGCGAGCCCATATATCCACTACAGCCTGGCTGGTCCGGCACTTCTTACAAGAATCTGTATAGATGCCTCTCGTTGGTGTTGAACAATTGAACACAGGCGTTGTAGAAGAGAAGACAGGTGGTGATTAAGGGAACACAGGTAGTAAAGAAGAGTACACAGATGGTGAAGAAGGTAACACAGGCGGCGAGGAAGGGATGACAGCATGTGCCAGAAAGAAAACAGGTGGCGCAGGGCACTTAAGAGACCAGGTAAAAAATAAGATAATTGAGACAAGTGACAAACAATGAACTACAGGGACCAGGACTACGCGCTGTAAAAAGCCTCCCTCAACTTCTTTATGTATGAGCGCCGGTCCTCCCCCACCCTCACTCTACCCTCCCCATCTGACGACAGCTGAATGATTGTTATATTTACATCACATAGAAAGGCGAAGAGTAAGGGGGTGGGCATGATTAAAAAATACAAAAGGGTGAAATAATGTAATTACTATATCAACACAAAATACAAACGAAACAATTTATGTTTGTATATAAATGGGGTTTGTAAACGTGGTTGTGAGATATGAAACAAATTACAGGGTAACAGTGAGTGAGTGGCTCGCTTGAGTGTTTCAAACGTAAGTTATATAAATTCGCGAATGAGTTTTGGTTTATATAAATAGGATCGGCCTCGTGTTGGCCAGTACGCTTCCTGTAGTTTCATTTCTTATCTAACAAATAGCAACTTTTGGTCTAGAGTTATTGTTTTGTTTAAAAAGAAAACTTTTGCTTTATTCATTTGGAGAAACCCGTGGTACGAGGAAACTAATGACTTCTTGTCAGACTTGAATAAAATTCATTACATGAAACTTCCTCGCGAAGAGATATTATTAGACAAGAGAGTCTTAGGAGAAGTGTGAGATACTTGAGACCTAGTGTGACAGGAGATACTTCATGGAGAGTGTAAGAGGAGACAATGGGCAGATATATTGTAACCTGAGATACCTGGTGAGAGAAATAGTGTGACTGAGGAGAGGGAGAAAGAGAGAGAGAGAGAGAGAGAGAGAGAGAGAGAGAGAGAGAGAGAGAGAGAGAGAGAGAGAGAGAGAGAGAGAGAGAGAGAGAGAGAGAGAGAGAGAGAGAGAGTGAGAGAGAGAGAGAGAGAGAGAGAGAGAGAGAGAGAGAGAGAGAGAGAGAGAGAGAGAGAGAGAGTGAGAGAGAGAGAGAGAGAGAGAGAGAGAGAGAGAGAGAGAGAGAGAGAGAGAGAGAGAGAGAGAGAGAGAGAGAGAGAGAGAGAGAGAGAGAGAGAGAGTGAGAGAGAGAGAGAGAGAGAGAGAGAGAGAGAGAGAGAGAGAGAGAGAGAGAGAGAGAGAGAGAGAGAGAGAGAGAGAGAGAGAGAGAGAGAGAGAGAGAGAGAGAGAGAGAGAGAGAGAGAGAGAGAGAGAGAGAGTGAGAGGGTTAGAATAGTAGGGGAGTGAGAACAAACCGCCCAAAGAGGGTCGCCCCTGGTGACTTCATTACCTGGCATGTTCACCGGGTGAACTCATGAATGAACATGATTCGCATTTTTATCTTGTCTTTTTAAACTTAGGAAATGTCACTGGAGCAGATAAAACCCTGAGGGAATAGTGCCTCAGTGAGATTAAACATTGCTGTGATGCTGGTGGTCTCTGGCGGGTGTCCGCTGAAGCACAACTCCGCTATGTTCTCCTGGCTGTTCTTGCAGAGGTTGAGCTGCAGCTCTTGGGTCTCGGTCTTCACAACTGTGACCTTAATAATGGTTATAACATGAGTACGATTACAGAGACTATACGATATCTAAGAAATGGAATAATTTACCAAAACTCTTGCTAGAATGAATTGACAGTCACGTGCGTTCTGTTGGAAGAACTTTCAGTGTATTTATGTAAACATAGTTTATAAAACCCTTGTTATACACCGGAATAACCATTTTGTTCGTTCAGATCTTAGCGCTGGTGTTCAGGTTGAGTCATAAGGGTCTGGATCATACGGATCCGGGAAGGTCAATTTACTCAGTTTTCAGACTGAACATGAGTGACCTTAGAGTTTTCAGAGTGGACATGAGTGCCTTTGGAGTTTCCACTAACGTCAGTTTGTTTCACTTTTCATTCTCCTGTGGTGGCCCAGGTGAAGCAAAGTTAAAAAGGCTAAAAAGATCTTCCAGTTTGTTGCAACAATTAAATGATAATATCTGGTAAACAAAATTATGTTTAAGATAGAATTATCACCGAAAACCTCAGTACTACTGTTTTATATTTTCACAGATAATTTGCATATTGTCATAGCTAATTCCTTTGTCAGAGCTGGTTACGGCGACACACTCTGCTTTCCGGTTTAAAATAACAGTCAAATTAAGAATGTTTGATCTATTGACCAACTATATGCAGCTAGTGGTTGCCATGGAAACAGTGGCTGAAATTGGACGTAGTTCATAATTTTTCGTCAACTTTCAATATATATATATATATATATATATATATATATATATATATATATATATATATATATATATATATATATATATATATATATATAGTGTCGCAGTTCTATATATTCGAGACTTGAGAATCGACTTGAGAATGGTCCAGGACGGACCGAAACGTCGTCGTCCCTTCAATTTCTAGTGTGTGGTCTGGTCAACATATATATATATATATATATATATATATATATATATATATATATATATATATATATATAGTGTCGCAGTTCTATATATATAGAACTGCGTTCTATATTATATATATACGTTCTATATATATATATATAGCCGCAGGCAGCCGTAGCAGTCGGTCGTGCAGGGGGTTGGGTCCCACATTTGTGCCCATTCAACAAGGATAACAGTGCCTGAGGAAGTCAAGAATCGACTCGTGTCTGTGTTAATACCTGCTGAAGACTCTTAGAGGGTCGAGGAAGCCTACCTCTCCAGCAGTGCAACAGAATCAACTGTAAAAGGTGTGTTGTCCTGGCGGGAGGCGTGCTAGGGAGGGGAAGGACACAGGCCTGGGTGAGGGTTATCTCAGTGCCTCCATAAACAACAGCCTCCAGGCGGGGAGGAGGCCTCATGTGGAGGGGGGGGGGAGTGAAGGGGAGGCTCACAAACCTGCTTGTATTCCAGCAGACTTATAAGTGAATGTGTGCGTCTTTTCAGATGAACGGTGAGTTTGTAGTGATAAACATAATGCACCTGTGAAACTTTGTGCTAATTGTGTGTGACCGGGATACCTTCTCCCCCCCTCTCCCTAGCCTCCCACAGGCCTCGCCAGCCCACCCAGCTACCCTCTCCCGGCGGCTGACCCGACGACCATCGTCCACCCCACGACCACCGTCACCCCACGCAACCCTACGCCCACCGCCACCCCAAGCAACCCTACGCCCACCGCCACCCCACGCCCACCGTCACCCCACCCAACCCTACGCCCACCGCCACCCCACGCCCACCGTCAGCCCACGCCCACACACGTCACACGCCCTACGGCTCCCTCACCAGGAAAGGGTGGAAGGACACATGTGGTGGGGTCAAGAGACTGGGACACCAGTGTGCCAATAAGTGCTTGAAAAAGATAAGTTGAGTCCAGTCCTGTGGTGACTGGACCATTGTGAGTATCGTGTTGAGTGCACCACACCCAGTGAGCCAGGACACATTCACCAGTGTTTAGTGACAAAAGGAAATTATCCAAGTGTTACGTGCCACATCAACCCTCCCCCCACCCCCTGAGTGTAGTGCCTCCCCCCACCCCCTGAGTGTAGTGCCTCCCCCCACCCCCTGAGTGTAGTGCCTCCCCCCACCCCCTGAGTGTAGTGCCTCCCCCCCAGTGAGTGTAGTGTCTCCCGCCCGCCCACTCCACTTGTGTAGTGTCTCCCCCCCCCTCCGTGTGGTGCAGTGTCTTCCGCTCCCCCGCCCCCACCTCCCACGATCAGGTGGTCGCGCCTTCCCCTCCGCGGCCCCCCTCCCAGACCGGGCCAGCGCAGCCTCCCAACCCCCACCCACCACCTCCACGAGCCCACCCACCCCAGACATCTGCCCAGACATGGCGCATAGTATAGGGGACAACCTCGTCCCCCCCAGCCAGGAGGGAGAGACAAATACTCCAGTGCAAGGTGACATTCACTTTACCTAAGGGGATGGCAGAAGAAGCCGCTACCAGCCAGCTCACCCCTCCCGAAGCCAATCAAAGGAGAGGCACATGCAGTGGTTGTGGGAACAACGTCAGCATCAACTCTGTCTCCAGAGTCATACGCCAGCATGGTGACTGTCCTGGGTCAGGGAGGCCTCCCGTGGGAGGAGGCAGCACTCAGGAGCCTGTTGCACCAGTAAAAATCGCAACAGATTACATTACAACAGACGACCTGCTAGAGGCAATTAAAGCAACGTCAACCAGGACACTCACCCACATCCCAAAGGCCTCTCGCCCTTTTGCTGCAGGGAAATACACGGACCTCATCGCAAAAGTCAACAGAGGGTCGAATAACCTTGATGCACCTGATACCATCAAAGCCTGGCACAATCTGTTACTTTTTGGCAATGCATGCTTAGGTGTGCCAGACAGAGGAGGCAAGACACTGGCCTCATCCGTCAATAAAGCAATTAGGGATTTTCCTAGGGCTGACAACCTAGTCCGCCTCCCCAAACACACCAAACACCGCCGAGGCAGACCAAGTACGACAATCAGCGACAACAGAAAATTAGGTACCCAAGTCAGCAAGAAAATTGAAGAGGGCAATACAGTCGGGGCACTCAGGTTGATCACAAGTGAGGACAAAATTTTGCCCAGGGATGAAACCACAGCCCAAGCACTGAGAGAAAAACACCCCCTCAGGGCCGTAGGTGGACCTCCCCCACAGGTCAGGCTCGCCCCTAACCAGGAACCTCTCGTCCTCCGGGAGTCAGAGGTTTATAAAGCTATCGTTTCATTTCCCCCGGGCTCCTCAGAAGGCTACACAGGGGTAAGACCTCAACATGTAAAGGAAATGGTGAACCCTGTTCTTGGCCCAGCTGCAGAAGCGCTCCTGACAGAAATCACATCGTTTGTCAACAACTGCCTCGCCGGGTTAATCCCTGATGAAATCAAACCATTCTTCTTTGGTGCTTCCCTATGTGCCCTTAAAAAGAAGGGGGGAGGGATCAGACCCATTGCCGTTGGTAATACCCTTCGCCGCCTAGTTGCAAGGGCTGCTGTCAGAAGTATCCGAACGGAAGCAGCCACCATGCTGCAACCCAACCAGCTGGGGTTTGGAGTCCCCCAAGGCTGTGAAGCAGCGGCTCATGCTGCACGAGCCTACATTAGCTCTCTTACTGAAGACCAGGCAGTAGTAAAATTAGATTTTAAAAACGCTTTCAACTCGGTCAAAAGGGAAGCAATCCTCACTGCAGTCCAGGAACATTGCCCAAGCATTCTCCCGTTTGTGTCAGCAGGCTACAGCAAAGACTCAACCCTCCTGTTTGGCAAACATGAAGTCACCTCAGCAGAGGGAATTCAACAGGGTGACCCACTTGCACCGTTCCTCTTTTGCATAGCGGTTCGAGAAATTACAACCAGACTGTCCAGCGAGCTCAACATCTGGTTCCTGGATGATGGCACTCTGGCAGGCACACAAGATTCCCTGCTAGAAGACCTACAGCTGGTGAAGACACGGGGGGAGTCCATGGGTCTCGTTCTTAACCCCTCCAAGTGCGAAATTATTGCATCTAGTGAAGTAATCATTAGAGCAGTGAAATCAGTTTTACCAGAAGCCTCAGTCGTTAAACCTACCGACAGCACACTACTCGGAGCACCTCTGGGCCACAATGCCATTGCTGCAGTCCTTGACGAAAAGTTTAGAGACCTAAAGAGGATGGAAGAGAGAATTGGGGACTTGGACTCCCACGATGCCCTCTACCTTCTCACAAAGTGCCTTACCTTGCCCAGGCTAACATACTTCTTAAGGTGTGCACCAACTTTTGGCAACCCACTTCTAAATCAATATGATGAGCTCCTCAGGTCAATATTCAGGAAGGCGCTCAACCTAGATTTAGATGACAGTCAGTGGGACCAAGCAACACTACCAGTGAGATTTGGAGGGATAGGCATACGAAAGGCAACTGAGGTAGCACTTCCAGCATTCTTATCCTCATGTACAGCAGCCAACGAATTGGTAGGGCAGATCCTACCAGAGTGTATGAGAGAGACAGCGGGAACTCATGATCAAACGTTCATCGAAGCAGCCAGATAATGGGACACCATTGCACACCCTCAACCCCGACCACAAGTCCCAAAAGACCACAAGCAGGCCCACTGGGATAGCCCCATAATGGAAAAGACTGTCACAGCAATGATTGACAACGCTGATGCTGAAAACAAAGCCCGCCTCCTAGCGGTAACAGCACCCCACGCCGGGGATTTTTTATTTGCTGTGCCCAATGCAGCCCTGGGAACTCGCCTCAGTCATGACGCTCTCCGCATTGGAGTTGCTTTTCGCCTTGCCGCCCCGATCCTCACCGAACATAGGTGCATCTGCGGAACAGCGATGGCAGACCAATATGGTCGTCATGGTCTGGTATGTCGTAAATCACAGGGTAAAATCGTAAGACATGAAGAAGTCAACGACATCATCAAGAGGAGCCTCGCCACAGCCCGCTGCCCGGCACAAAGAGAACCACACTTATCCAGACCTAACGACCCTCAGAAGCACCCTGATGGGGTCACCTTGCTACCTTGGAAGGATGGTAAGCAAGTGGTATGGGACTACACGTGCGCTGCCACACTGGCCAGTACCTACCTCCACTACAGCACACGTGAAAGCGGTGGTGCTGCTTCTTTCAGGGAATCGCAGAAAATTATTAAATACAGAGGTCTAGCACACTGCTACAGCTTTGTTCCGATCGGCTCGGAGACCCTCGGTTCGTGGGGAAAATGTGCATTGAAGTTCCTGAAGGAATTGGGGGACAAATTGATCAGCGCTACAAAAGACCAGAGAGCAAAAAGTTTCTTGTTCCAGCGCCTCAGTGTTGCGATTCAGAGGGGGAAATGCCTGTTGCGTCTTGGGCACTAGTCCAACTTCAGAGGAATTCGAAGAAGTGTTTGACTTGCAACAATGATCGAACCCGTCTGTGACATTCATCAATGTTTCCCATTGTTGTGTTTTTCAAGAGATCCATAACCTTTAAGCACCTTTTTGCATTATTATTTTTGTATCAACCCATGTATATCTTGTAACCATCAAATGCACAATAAAGCACAAAAAATAAAAAAGGAAGGGGGTGGTAGGAGAAAAGCACACAGAAACTGTACTGGAGGGGATCTAAATATTCCCTCTAATGCGTTATGCGTGGTTTCCTCCGAGGCTATGGGTCCCCCTTCTTCCAGCTAGAGGTGGTACTCCCTTCCATATTTTATATATATATATATATATATATATATATATATATATATATATATATATATATATATATATATATATATATATATATATATTAAAGTTGATATAATGCACTATAGTGATATAGGGCATTAAGTTGACATAATGCACGCCAAGTTATACCAGACATCACTTGATACTTATCGCTGTAACACTGGAATTGACTCATTTTATATTGTTAAATGTTATTAATATTTGGTATATATATATATATATATATATATATATATATATATATATATATATATATATATATATATATATATATATAACAGTACAGGACGTGAAGCAGAATCTCTTACGGTGTATATAATTAGTGCTGGCTTATAGGTAATAAACTGGGGCTACGGGGTCGGCGTGGTGTCCGAGTCTGATGGCGGAGAGTGCGATCCTCCTCCTCCGTGTTGTGATATTTCCTCCAGAGATATTTGATTCCGATACCATTGTGGCAGAAAACAAATATTGGGGGATCATCGGCGTTTCTCACATCGCCGATAATGCCGGGAAAAGTTGCCTGCAAAAACGACGCCTCTTTGGCGAGTAATGTTGATGCGAGGACCAGCGCCGCGTAGGTCCGTGCCGTCCACACCTTAACGAGGTACACTCTTGCTACCGATATTCCAGGCCTCAACAATTGACTGTAAGCTACTACAGTGAACGTCGGGGAGAACGACGCTTCGTGTCGATCTTGATAGTTTGCAACGTCAAGAACGAAGCATTATTTTCTCCCTCTGGTAGTGTGGAACGGAAGAAACAAGATTTAGTATCATCCTTGGGTAAAGTGTAGAGCAGGAAGCCATACTTCAAGTTTTCCCCGTGGGATGAATTGGTGAGGGGGAGAGGGAGGGGGAATGAGGTAACCTTGAGATGGTTTCGGGGCTTAGCGTCCCCGCGGCCCGGTCCTCGTTGCTGGACTGGTGAACCAGGCTGTTATACTCAGCTGCTCGCAGCCTGACGTATGAGTCACAGTTGAAATTGGTTGAAATTGAAATTGAAATAAGTTTATTGAGGTAAAATACACACAAAGGGATGAGGTAGCTCAAGCTATTCTCACCCCGTTTAGTACAACTTGTTCATACATATATAGAAACACACGTCACAAACAATATACATATTGACGAACATTCTGAGAGCTGAACATATACATTTCTTCCTTTACACAAGTAGTATGGTATCAGACGAACACACAAATACTTTTATGACTTAGGTATACAGTATAGACAATTTGCAAGAGACAAGCTGATAATTAAAAATAAAATTACAGTCTTGGTGCAAAATTCTTATATCTCTCCAGAATATCCGCAAGGAAGGGAGCCGTTTGAGGGCTGGACCTGGACACCGCCAGGACTCCAGCGGTCGTCCACACAAATACCTCCCTGTCTGGCCACGACTCTTCCTATGGGGGAGAGTTCGAACTGGTGACCGCGTGAACACCGGGTCCTACCTAAAAAACAAATGAACAAATCATCAAGGACCGTGATGAGGGTTCGAACCTACGCCCGGGATGATCCCAGACGCGCTTTAATCAACTGTACCTTATATTGCCTTGTATCAACAGCCTGGTTGATCAGGTAAAATATTCCCTGTCGTGTCAGGTGTGGGGTTCGAACCCACGCACTCTTACGAGTACCAGAGCTTAAATCTGGCGCCTTAGACCGCTCGGCCAACCTGACAGTTGTACGTCTTGAGGAATGAACTTCATGACCATCCTTGTAAATATCGTCCGTGTCCTCTTGATGGCGGATGAAACAAGCATAGGGATGATAACATGAAATGTGTGCATAATATAGTCAAGCACAGCAAGCAGCAGGAAGCCTGCAAGCATGTTAGGTGTCTCCTCCATCAAAGATACAAAAAATAGTAATATAACATTACCACATTAGGTGAGTACATGGAAAGTGGGCGGGGCCCAGATATTACTGGCGGTGGTCAGCCCACACTAATTAATCTGCAGCATTTACGCCTTTCTGCAGGAGAAAGAAAGTTAGATTAAACGAAAGAAAGAAATTCTCGCCCTTCAGATACAGCCACAAGAACCTTGTGTTTTCAGTGATAAATTAACTCTCACAAAGATATGACCAAGTTATAATTAAGTATCTTTCATATTTGTGGAAAGATAACGAGGAAAAATTTGATTAGAATATTATTTTTCCTTTGAAAGATCTTCCTCGGTAAGACATTTCTCTGCTCTCTGCCTAAAATGGATAATTGAGTTGGCTTGCCTCAGATTATCAACAAAATTCTTTATAAGCACAATATTGTATTTCGACCCAGTATACACCTGACGTTGTTGGCAGTGTTCACTTCAGTTCTCTCTGGCACAGTCTTCCTCACCCTAGCGCCGGAACCAGTGTCAGGATAACTTTATCAAGCTTTTGCTTATAAAGAATCTCGGAATCTGTTTTCCTGGAATCAAGTCCCTTGATATAAAGTCCCTTTGCATCAAGTCCCGTGGTATTAAGTCTCAATGTATCAATGGTATTATGTGCCTAGGAGATTCAGTGGTGCCCCCACACATCAGTCACCCCAGACGTTAGTGTCACCCTGCCACACCAGACGTTAGTGTCACCCTGCTACACCAGACGTTAGTGTCACCCTGCTACACCAGACGTTAGTGTCACCCTGCTACACCAGACGTTAGTGTCACCCTGCTACACCAGACGTTAGTGTCACCCTGCCACACCAGACGTTAGTGTCACCCTGCCACACCAGACGTTAGTGTCACCCTGCTACACCAGACGTTAGTGTCACCCTGCCACACCAGACGTTAGTGTCACCCTGCCACACCAGACGTTAGTGTCACCCTGCCACACCAGACGTTAGTGTCACCCTGCCACACCAGACGTTAGTGTCACCCTGCTACACCAGACGTTAGTGTCACCCTGCTACACCAGACGTTAGTGTCACCCTGCCACACCAGACGTTAGTGTCACCCTGCCACACCAGACGTTAGTGTCACCCTGCTACACCAGACGTTAGTGTCACCCTGCCACACCAGACGTTAGTGTCACCCTGCCACACCAGACGTTAGTGTCACCCTGCCACACCAGACGTTAGTGTCACCCTGCTACACCAGACGTTAGTGTCACCCTGCTACACCAGACGTTAGTGTCACCCTGCTACACCAGACGTTAGTGTCACCCTGCTACACCACAGGTTAGAGCCCCCACCCTACCACCCACCATTCCCTACCCCCTAGACGCTCTCTCGCGCGTATATATGACACCAGCACTTGGGGGACGCAGCTATCAACTTCTCCAATAAAAGACTTGAAGTGCGCGAGAGGTAATTGTTGGTGGAGTAAACAGGCCGTGATGGGGAGAGAGACGTCTGGCCTAGTTTGCCTACCACTCTCAAGCTCCTCACCCTTAACGAATTCCAGACCGTGTCTGATTACCAGAGGTGTCCTTCCCGCCCGGGAGATATCCTTCACGCCCGGGAGATATCCTTCCGGCTCGGGAGATATCCTTCCCGCCCGGAGGATATCCTTCTCGCTCGGGAGATATCCTTCCCGCTCGGAGGATATCCTTCTCGCTCGGGAGATATCCTTCCGGCTCGGGAAATATTCCTCCCGCTCGGAGGATATCCTTCTCGCTCGGGAGATATCCTTCCGGCTCGGGAGATATCCTTCTCGCTCGGAGGATATCCTTCACGCCCGGGAATATCCTTCACGCCCGGGAGATATCCTTCCCGCTCGGAGGATATCCTTCTCGCTCGGGAGATATCCTCCCGCTCGATTGCGGCCAGCAGGCGGGGATTAATGATTACAAACATAATAGTATTATAGAGTATCCACGACTAGATAACAGTAAAAGAGCGTAGTAGGAACACTATTTTTACACCACTTCGATGCTCTGACGGAACTCTTCGTTAATTTTTATATTTTCATAATTTGACAAAACATTGCTGTAATTTTTTTTTTTTTAAGTAAACGTAATAATGTGTTCTACTAACGTCGTGGTAGTATATTATTGACCATATGCTGCACACACACACACACATACATTCATACATACATACATACATATCTACCAACATACATACATACATACATACATACATACATACATACATACATACATACATACATACATACATACATACATACATACATACATACATACATACGTACATACATACATACATACATACATACATACATACATACATACATACATACATACATACATACATACATACATACATACATTCATATATATATATATATGGTTACACACAAAAAGTACCTACATATTATGTTTTTGTCTTTGTGTCCCTGCTAGCATAGTGCCGACCAAGTCTTTAACTTGGCCAGGAGCCCCACAGGGCAGGAAGTGTGTGTGTAACCGTGGCTTGTAATCCAAGCCAGGTGGCAGTAAAGGCGGGGAGTAAGTGGTCCATACCTTAGACCAGTACGAGGCCCTCACACGCTAGCACCGCACATGTCTCCTTAGTCCTCCATGGTTCTCATGTAGTCCTCCATGGTTCTCATGTAGTCCTCCATGGTTCTCATGTAGTCCTCCATGGTTCTCATGTAGTCCTCCATGGTTCTCATGTTCCTTCTGTCATGCATTATGTGCCTTCTCTTCAGTTTTTTGACTCAATAACTTGGAATTGTTGCTCTCCTCTCATGATTCGACCGTTTTATTGCAGATGTTTTTATGTACCTTTCAATGATGTTGTCACTCTTGCTTGTTTCTAGTCAGGAAGCACGGGAGTCCCGGGGATATTTTAAATTGACAGCACATCCCCTAGACCAAGAGTGATCCGATGAACAATTACCAGTCTCCGTGGTGTAGTGGTAAGACACTCGCTTGGCGTTCCACGAGCGCTTTGTCATGGGTTCGTATCCTGGCCGGGGAGGATTTACTGGACGCAAATCATTAACTGTAGCCTCTGTTTAACGCAACAGTAAAATGTGTACTTGGTTGTAAAAACGATTCTTCGCGGCAGGGGATCGTATTCCAGGGACCATAGGATTAAGGACTTGCCCGAAACGCTACACGTACTAGTGGCTGTACAAGAATGTAACAACTCTTGTGTATATATAAAAAAAAAAAACAGTTGTGTTGACCTTTTCGCCATCCAATTAATAATCGTTTTTTTTCTGTGGCAGGAAGTTTGCATATATTATATGAGTACAAGATCACAAAACATCCTGATATCAGAAAAAGCCAATAAACTACATTGAAACGAAACAGACTTCGTCTTAGTGCTTGCGAGCACTTCATAGTCTTAAAACTCCAAACGTACACAGTACCGTGACCACCGCACCAATGATCGTCTATAAGGATAGACGTTGCTCCTGGCAGTATGGGTTCGAGTCCCTTCTGGGATGTGAGTTTTCAGTTGCATATAGTCCTGGGGAACCATTCATATATATATATATATATATATATATATATATATATATATATATATATATATATATATATATATATATATTAGTATATTTTGGTAGCAGTCTTTCCTGTAGACATATATTATTAAATATGACCGAAAAAGTAAGATTAATAATTCTAACACGAATTTTCTCAATCTTTCGTACATTACGCTTCACTGTTGGAGGTAAATCAAAAATCACTTCTCCAAAATTCATTTTTATTTCTAGTCTGACGCGACACGGGCGCGTTTCGTAAAACTTATTACATTTTCAAAGACTTCACAAATACACAACTGATTAGAACTTACGTCTCTCTGATATTATATCTACATTTGAGTGAGGTGGGAAGGGTGATGTGGCATAACACAAGACAGAACAGGAGGGGATATTAATAGGGTATTAAAAGTATCAACACAAGACAGAACAGAAACAATGGGTATTGAATAGAAGTGTTTGTAGAAAGCCTATTGGTCCATATTTCTTGATGCTTCTATATTGGAGCGGAGTCTTGAGGTGGGTAGAATATAGTTGTGCAATAATTGGCTGTTGATTGCTGGTGTTGACTTCTTGATGTGTAGTGCCTCGCAAACGTCAAGCCGCCTGCTATCGCTGTATCTATCGATGATTTCTGTGTTGTTTACTAGGATTTCTCTGGCGATGGTTTGGTTATGGGAAGAGATTATATGTTCCTTAATGGAGCCCTGTTGCTTATGCATCGTTAAACGCCTAGAAAGAGATGTTGTTGTCTTGCCTATATACTGGGTTTTTTGGAGCTTACAGTCCCCAAGTGGGCATTTGAAGGCATAGACGACGTTAGTCTCTTTTAAAGCGTTCTGTTTTGTGTCTGGAGAGTTTCTCATGAGTAGGCTGGCCGTTTTTCTGGTTTTATAGTAAATCGTCAGTTGTATCCTCTGATTTTTGTCTGTAGGGATAACGTTTCTATTAACAATATCTTTCAGGACCCTTTCCTCCGTTTTATGAGCTGTGGAAAAGAAGTTCCTGTAAAATAGTCTAATAGGGGGTATAGGTGTTGTGTTAGTTGTCTCTTCAGAGGTTGCATGGCTTTTCACTTTCCTTCTTATGATGTCTTCGATGAAACCATTGGAGAAGCCGTTATTGACTAGGACCTGCCTTACCCTGAAGAACTCTGTAGGGTAAGGCAGGTCCTAGTCAATAACGGCTTCTCCAATGGTTTCATCGAAGACATCATAAGAAGGAAAGTGAAAAGCCATGCAACCTCTGAAGAGACAACTAACACAACACCTATACCCCCTATTAGACTATTTTACAGGAACTTCTTTTCCACAGCTCATAAAACGGAGGAAAGGGTCCTGAAAGATATTGTTAATAGAAACGTTATCCCTACAGACAAAAATCAGAGGATACAACTGACGATTTACTATAAAACCAGAAAAACGGCCAGCCTACTCATGAGAAACTCTCCAGACACAAAACAGAACGCTTTAAAAGAGACTAACGTCGTCTATGCCTTCAAATGCCCACTTGGGGACTGTAAGCTCCAAAAAACCCAGTATATAGGCAAGACAACAACATCTCTTTCTAGGCGTTTAACGATGCATAAGCAACAGGGCTCCATTAAGGAACATATAATCTCTTCCCATAACCAAACCATCGCCAGAGAAATCCTAGTAAACAACACAGAAATCATCGATAGATACAGCGATAGCAGGCGGCTTGACGTTTGCGAGGCACTACACATCAAGAAGTCAACACCAGCAATCAACAGCCAATTATTGCACAACTATATTCTACCCACCTCAAGACTCCGCTCCAATATAGAAGCATCAAGAAATATGGACCAATAGGCTTTCTACAAACACTTCTATTCAATACCCATTGTTTCTGTTCTGTCTTGTGTTGATACTTTTAATACCCTATTAATATCCCCTCCTGTTCTGTCTTGTGTTATGCCACATCACCCTTCCCACCTCACTCAAATGTAGATATAATATCAGAGAGACGTAAGTTCTAATCAGTTGTGTATTTGTGAAGTCTTTGAAAATGTAATAAGTTTTACGAAACGCGCCCGTGTCGCGTCAGACTAGAAATAAAAATGAATTTTGGAGAAGTGATTTTTGATTTACCTCCAACAGTGAAGCGTAATGTACGAAAGATTGAGAAAATTCGTGTTAGAATTATTAATCTTACTTTTTCGGTCATATTTAATAATATATATATATATATATATATATATATATATATATATATATATATATATATATATATATATATATATATATATATATATATATATATATATATATATATATATATATATATATATGTCGTACCTAGTAGCCAGAACGCACTTCTCAGCCTACTATGCAAGGCCCGATTTGCCTAATAAGCCAAGTTTTACTGAATTAATATATTTTTTCTAATTTTTTTCTTATGAAATGATAAAGCTACCCATTTCATTATGTATGAGGTCAAATTTTTTTTATTGGAGTTAAAATTAACGTAGATATATGACCGAACCTAACCAACCATACCTAACCTAACCTAACCTATCTTTATAGGTTAGGTTGGGTTAGGTAGTAGAAAAAGTTAGGTTAGGTTAGGTTAGGTAGGTTAGGTAGTCGAAAAAACATTAATTCATGAAAACTTGGCTTATTAGGCAAATCGGGCCTTGCATAGTAGGCTGAGAAGTGCATTCTGGCTACTAGGTACGACATATATATATATATATATATATATATATATATATATATATATATATATATATATATATATATATATATATATATATATATATATATATATATATGCGAACAAGCCTGAATGGTCCCCAGGACAATATGCAACTGAAAACTCACACCCCAGAAGTGACTCGAACCCATACTCCCAGATGCCACGCAACTGGTATGTACAAGACGCCTTAATCCACTTGACCATCACGACCGGACAAAATGAGGTGATAGCCGAGGCTATTTGAACCACCCCACCGCCGGCACTCGGATAGTAATCTTGGGCATAGCATTTTACCAAATCACCTCATTCTTTGGGGCACACGTGAGGAACACAAATGCGAACAAGCCTGAATGGTCCCCAGGACAATATGCAACTGAAAACTCACACCCCAGAAGTGACTCGAACCCATACTCCCAGATGCCACGCAACTGGTATGTACAAGACGCCTTAATCCACTTGACCATCACGACCGGACAAAATGAGGTGATAGCCGAGGCTATTTGAACCACCCCACCGCCGGCACTCGGATAGTAATCTTGGGCATAGCATTTTACCAAATCACCTCATTCTTTGGGGCACACGTGAGGAACACAAATGCGAACAAGCCTGAATGGTCCCCAGGACAATATGCAACTGAAAACTCACACCCCAGAAGTGACTCGAACCCATACTCCCAGATGCCACGCAACTGGTATGTACAAGACGCCTTAATCCACTTGACCATCACGACCGGACAAAATGAGGTGATAGCCGAGGCTATTTGAACCACCCCACCGCCGGCACTCGGATAGTAATCTTGGGCATAGCATTTTACCAAATCACCTCATTCTTTGGGGCACACGTGAGGAACACAAATGCGAACAAGCCTGAATTTTCAGTTGCATATTGTCCTGGGGACCATTCAGGCTTGTTCGCATTTGTGTTCCTCACGTGTGCCCCAAAGAATGAGGTGATTTGGTAAAATGCTATGCCCAAGATTACTATCCGAGTGCCGGCGGTGGGGTGGTTCAAATAGCCTCGGCTATCACCTCATTTTGTCCGGTCGTGATGGTCAAGTGGATTAAGGCGTCTTGTACATACCAGTTGCGTGGCATCTGGGAGTATGGGTTCGAGTCACTTCTGGGGTGTGAGTTTTCAGTTGCATATTGTCCTGGGGACCATTCAGGCTTGTTCGCATTTGTGTTCCTCACGTGTGCCCCAAAGAATGAGGTGATTTGGTAAAATGCTATGCCCAAGATTACTATCCGAGTGCCGGCGGTGGGGTGGTTCAAATAGCCTCGGCTATCACCTCATTTTGTCCGGTCGTGATGGTCAAGTGGATTAAGGCGTCTTGTACATACCAGTTGCGTGGCATCTGGGAGTATGGGTTCGAGTCACTTCTGGGGTGTGAGTTTTCAGTTGCATATTGTCCTGGGGACCATTCAGGCTTGTTCGCATTTGTGTTCCTCACGTGTGCCCCAAAGAATGAGGTGATTTGGTAAAATGCTATGCCCAAGATTACTATCCGAGTGCCGGCGGTGGGGTGGTTCAAATAGCCTCGGCTATCACCTCATTTTGTCCGGTCGTGATGGTCAAGTGGATTAAGGCGTCTTGTACATACCAGTTGCGTGGCATCTGGGAGTATGGGTTCGAGTCACTTCTGGGGTGTGAGTTTTCAGTTGCATATTGTCCTGGGGACCATTCAGGCTTGTTCGCATTTGTGTTCCTCACGTGTGCCCCAAAGAATGAGGTGATTTGGTAAAATGCTATGCCCAAGATTACTATCCGAGTGCCGGCGGTGGGGTGGTTCAAATAGCCTCGGCTATCACCTCATTTTGTCCGGTCGTGATGGTCAAGTGGATTAAGGCGTCTTGTACATACCAGTTGCGTGGCATCTGGGAGTATGGGTTCGAGTCACTTCTGGGGTGTGAGTTTTCAGTTATATATATATATATATATATATATATATATATATATATATATATATATATATACTAGTGTATTTTGGTAGCAGTCCGAAAAAGTAAGATTAATAATTCTAACACGAATTTTCTCAATATTTCTTATGTTTCTTTTTACTGTCGATGGTGAAGGCATAAAGTTTCAGTTTGTGCAGCTCTTATGCAGCCTTAATGTTTGTGGAGTTAATTTAGTATTCTTCGAGAAACGCAAGTGATGCTGCAGTAACCGTGCGAGGCAGTTTTTTTTCTCCAGAATCCTGTTGGTAGACAGTTTGGTGCAAATGTATGGTATTAAGAGATCGTTATATTCACCATTGTTACTTCCTTTAGTTTCCTGCTACTAATTTAAAAAGGTTTAGGCTCCGGCAAGTGACTCCACCCATTCCACCTCGGAGAGGGATTTGTATTAGCATCTCTTATGTGTGGATGGCAGAGTTGAAGCGGGTAAGACCAGCGGGACTGGTCTCTGCCTCCCCGGCCCTATATCTCCTGTGATGTATGGTGGGCGGCGGGAGGCAGGCTGGCCGCACTCGTGGGTAAAATGAAGCGGTTTAACCATGAAAATACAATGACCCGAAGATTTATTGGGCGGTTATTCCTAAGGTGAAATTGCCCGTGTGTGCGTGCGGGGAAGATACGCGCGCGCGCGAGTGTGTGCGTGTGTGTGTGTGTGTGTGTGTGTGTGTGTGTACTTACCTAATTGTGCTTGCGGGGGTTGAGCTCTGGCTCTTTGGTCCCGCCTCTCAACCGTCAATCAACTGGTGTACAGATTCCTGAGCCTATTGGGCTCTATCATATCTACATTTGAAACTGTGAATGGAGTCAGCCTCCACCACATCACTTCCTAATGCATTCCATTTGCTAACTACTCTGACACTGAAAAAGTTCTTTCTAACGTCTCTGTGGCTCATTTGGGTACTCAGCTTCCACCTGTGTCCCCTTGTTCGCGTCCCACCAGTGTTGAAAAGTTCGTCCTTGTTTACCCGGTCGATTCCCCTGAGGATTTTGTAGGTTGTGATCATGTCCCCCCTTACTCTTCTGTCTTCCAGTGTCGTGAGGTGCATTTCCCGCAGCCTTTCCTCATAACTCATGCCTCTTAGTTCTGGGACTAGTCTAGTAGCATACCTTTGGACTTTTTCCAGCTTCGTCTTGTGCTTGACAAGGTACGGGCTCCATGCTGGGGCCGCATACTCCAGGATTGGTCTTACATATGTGGTGTACAAGATTCTGAATGATTCCTTACACAGGTTCCTGAACGCCGTTCTGATGTTAGCCAGCCTCGCATATGCCGCAGACGTTATTCTCTTTATGTGGGCTTCAGGAGACAGGTTTGGTGTGATATCAACTCCTAGATCTTTCTCTCTGTCTGTTTCATTAAGTACTTCATCTCCTATTCTGTATCCTGTGCCTGGCCTCCTGTTTCCACTGCCTAGTTTCATTACTTTGCATTTACTCGGGTTGAACTTCAACAGCCATTTGTTGGACCATTCACTCAGTCTATCCAGGTCATCTTGTAGCCTCCTACTATCATCCTCTGTTTCAATCCTCCTCATAATTTTTGCATCGTCGGCAAACATTGAGAGGAACGAATCTATACCCTCTGGGAGATCATTTACATATACCAGAAACAGTATAGGTCCAAGGACTGACCCCTGCGGGACTCCACTTGTGACGTCTCGCCAATCTGAGACCTCACCCCTCACACAGACTCGTTGTCTCCTGTTGCTTAGGTATTCCTCTATCCACCGGAGTACCTTCCCTCTCACTCCAGCCTGCATCTCCAACTTTCGCACTAGCCTCTTGTGTGGCACTGTATCAAAGGCTTTCTGACAATCCAAAAATATGCAGTCTGCCCACCCTTCTCTTTCTTGCCTTATTTTTGTTGCCTGGTCGTAGAATTCAAGTAACCCTGTGAGGCAGGACCTGCCATCCCTGAACCCATGTTGATGCTGTGTTACAAAGTTCCTTCGCTCCAGATGCTCCACTAGTTTTTTTCGCACAATCTTCTCCATCAGCTTGCATGGTATGCAGGTTAGGGACACTGGCCTGTAGTTCAGTGCCTCCTGTCTATCCCCTTTCTTGTATATCGGGACTACGTTAGCTGCTTTCCAAGTATCTGGCAGTTCCCCTGTTGCCAGTGATTTGTTATACACTATGGAGAGTGGTAGGCTCAGTTCTCTTGCTCCTTCCTTTAGAACCCAAGGGGAGATTCCATCTGGGCCTATAGCCTTCGTCACGTCCAACTCTAGTAAACACTTCCTTACTTCCCCACTGGTAATCTCAAACTCTTCCAGTGGTTCCTGGTTAGCTATTCCCTCACTTACCTCTGGAATTTCTCCTTGTTCTAAGGTGAAGACCTCCTGGAATTTCTTATTCAATTCCTCACACACTTCCTTGTCATTTGTAGTGAATCCTTCCGCCCCTATCCTTAATCTCATAACCTGTTCCTTTACTGTTGTTTTTCTCCTAATGTGGCTATGCAACAATTTAGGCTGAGTCTTTGCCTTGCTTGCGATGTCATTTTCGTATTGTCTTTCTGCCTCTCTCCTCATCCTGACATATTCATTCCTGGCATTCTGGTATCTTTCTCTGCTCTCCAGTGTCCTGTTATTCCTATAGTTTCTCCATGCCCTTTTACTTTGCTGCTTAGCTAGCCTACATCTTTGATTAAACCATGGGTTTCTCATCTTCATTTCTCTGTTTTCCTTTTGGACTGGGACAAACTTGTTTGCTGCGTCCTTGCACTTCTGCGTGATGTAGTCCATCATATCTTGGGCCGTCTTTCCCCTGAGCTCTGTTTCCCATGCTATATCTGTTAGGAATTTTCTTATCCCCTCATAGTTTCCCTTTCGGTATGCTAACCTTTTGGTTTCGGTATCCCTCCTCGAGTTCAATAACCCTTCTTCAATCAAGTACTCAAACACCAGTACACTGTGGTCGCTCATTCCTACTGGGTCCTCAAAACCGATTTCTCTTATGTCGGAGTCGTTCAGAGTGAAGACTAGGTCGAGTCTCGCTGGTTCATCATTGCCTCTCATCCTTGTGGGTTCTCCGACATGCTGCGTTAAAAAGTTGCTTGTCACCACCTCCAATAGTTTGGCTCTCCACGTATCCTCGCCTCCATGCGGTTCCTTGTTCTCCCAGTCAATCTTTCCGTGATTGAAGTCGCCCATGATGAGCAGGTGGGATCTATTTCTACAGGCAGCAGAGGCTGCCCTCTCAATTATAGTGTTAACTGCCTTGTTGTTGTTTTCATACTCTTGACTGGGTCTCCTGTCATTTGGTGGAGGGTTGTATATTACTGCTACTACTATTCTTGGTCCTCCCATTGTTATGGTGCCTGCTATGTAGTCTCTGAACTCCTCACAGCCCGGGATGGCCATCTCCTTAAAACTCCATTCCCTTCTCATGAGTAGGGCCACTCCGCCTCCTCCTCTACCTTCCCTCTCTTTCCTTATTACTGTATACTCCTGGGGAAACACGGCATTCGTTATGATTCCAGAGAGTTTTGTTTCAGTGAGTCCGATTACATCTGGGTTAACTTCTTGTGCTCTTTCCCTTAGTTCACTTGTCTTGCTTGTGATCCCATCTATGTTCGAGTACATCACCCTGAAACTGACTCTCTTCTGCTTCTTTTCTGGGGGGGACCTTTGGGATCTGGGGTGAGTGGGAGCTGGGGGGACCTGGCACGGGGGGATTGGTGGAGGAGGGAGGGCTTGGGGTGGTGGGGGAGAGGGGGAGGGTACAGGGGGTGGATAAGAGGGGGAGGGTACAGGGGGTGGATAAGAGGGGGAGGGTACAGGGGGTGGGTAAGAGAGGGAGGGTTGGGGAAGCATGGGGGGAGGAGAGGCTGTGGGGGATAGGGGAGATGGGGGGGCTTGGGGGAAGAGAAAAGGGTGGAGGGCTTGGGGGGCGTGGGGGAAAAGGGAGGGCTGAGGTGGGTGAGGAAGAGGGGAGGGTTTAGGGGAGTGGGGGAGAGGGGAAGACTTAGGTGGGGTGGGGGAGAGTGGGGGGCTTAGGGGGGAGGGGGAGAAGGGAGGGCATGGGGGTGGGAGAGACGGGAAGGCATGTGGGAGAAGGGAGGGCATGGGGGATGGGGGAGAAGGGAGGTCCTGGGGAGAGGGGTGAGGGGGAGAAGGGGGGTGAGTGGGGGGTGGGGGGTGGGTGGGGGGAGGGTGCCCTAGGTGGGTACTTAGTGGGGGGCTGACAGGGGATGGGGCAGGTTGGGTGTCTGTTGGGTAGAATTTGGGGGTGGTGCCCCAATCCCTGTGGCTGTTGCACTGTTTGAGGAGGGTTCTCCACTTCCCTCTGGGATTGTAGGGTTCTGGGTTGTGGTACTCTGATTTCCTTCTCTCTTCCTGCGCTCCTTCCTCGCGTCTGCTGTCCGTATTCTCTCTTCCCTTGTCATATCCCTCTGCAGGAATATTTTCTTGAACTTCTCTACACCTTTTAGACAACACTTCCTTGCTAGCAGTTCCTCTTTCGCGATTTCGCTCATGAAAACCACCTTTATCATTCGGTCTCTGTCCTTGTTGTACTTTCCAAGCCTGAAAACCTTTTCAACATTTCGCTCAGCTCCCTCCATCCTTACCTCTTTAAGGATCTCTTTAATCATGTTTTTGTCCTTGTCTCTCCGCTCCTTTTGTGTGTGTGTGTGTGTGTGTGTGTGTGTGTGTGTGTGTGTGTGTGTGTGTGTGTGTGTGTGTGTGTGTGTGTGTGTGTGTGTGTGTACTCACCTAGTTGTACTCACCTAGTTGTACTCACCTAGTTGTGCTTGCGAGGGTATGGAGTCAGCCTCCACCACATCACTTCCTAAAGCATTCCATTTGTCAACCACTCTGACACTAAAAAAGTTCTTTCTAATATCTCTGTGGATCGTTTGGGCACTCAGTTTCCACCTGTGTCCTCTAGTGCGTCTGTCCCTTGTGTTAAATAGCCTGTCTTTATCTACCCTGTCGATTCCCTTGGGAATCTTGAATGTGGTGATCATGTCCCCCCTAACTCTTCTGTTAGACACACACACAAACACTGTGTGTTTGAATGTCTTTACAACCATCTTGTGTCTTGACACAACTTGTTGTGTGTGTGACAACCATCTTCATTTCACTGTTTTCCTTTTGGACTGGGACAAACGTGTTTGTTGCGTCCTTGCACTTTTGCGTGATGTAGTCCATCATCACCACCACCACCACCACCACCACCACCACCACCACCATCACCACCACCACCACCACCACCATCACCACCACCACCACCACCACCACCACCACCACCACCACCACCACCACCACCACCACCACCACCACCACCACCATCACCACCACCACCACCACCACCACCACCACCACCACCATCACCACCACCACCACCACCACCACCACCACCACCACCACCACCACCACCACCACCGCAGTACGGCCCACATGCACCCCATGACCTCCTCCACAGTCGTTAACCCGCGAAAACGACACCCACAAAAATCATTTATTCAGCAGCATGGCAGCAGTGATGCAGCCACCGAGCAACTTCACCAACATTATCTCTCCCTCACTATCACCTCACTCCGGCCAGTGACACCCCGCCTCGCCATCTTTCTTGACGCATCAAAGTCTAAAGTCTTCACTTCTTCTCCCGAAGACTTTACTTTGTACTTTTTTTCTTGATGGTATTGTAAGTAGGTTTGATGTGGATTATATGGGTTAAGGTGTAGGTGAAGTGGGTGAAGATGGGGGTGAATAGGTGAAGGTGGAGGTGAAGTAGACTAATGTTATCCTTTCCTCAAAGCGGAGGTATTGCCCAAACGCTTTAGAAAGTGCCACTATAACACTATAGAAAGTGCCACTATAACGCTGTAGAAAGTGCCACAGTATAATAGAAAGTGCCACTATAACACTATAGAAGTTGCCACAGTATAATACTTAGTACCACTATAACGCTATAGAAAGTGCCACAGTATAATAGAGAGTGCCACTATAACGCTATAGAAAGTGCCACAGTATAATACTAAGTGCCACTATAACGCTATAGAAAGTGCCACAGTATAATAGAGAGTGCCACTATAACGCTATAGAAAGTGCCACAGTATAATAGAAAGTGCCACTATAACGCTATAGAAAGTGCCACACTATAATAGAAAGTGCCACTATAACACTATAGAAGTTGCCACAGTATAATACTAAGTGCCACTATAACGCTATAGAAAGTGCCACAGTATAATAGAGAGTGCCACTATAACGCTATAGAAAGTGCCACAGTATAATAGAGAGTGCCACTATAACGCTATAGAAAGTGCCACTATAACACTATAGAAAGTGCCAATAATACTCTCTGTTTTAGTTAATACGTTACACAAATTAACGAAATTTTCTGCTGAAATTTGTGTGTTAATATTATTAGGACCCATAACCTGGTTTACGGTGTGTGTGTTCGGGGGAACGGGATAATGTTCGCAAAACCTTCTAAACTCACAGTAACATTTTCTCTCTACGTTATCCGAACGTCAGTGACGTGTACTTAAAGTGAGTTATACGAACACGTGCTCGGTAACAATTAAGCCGTAACTTGTGCAGACTCGCACGCATGCTCGCACAGGCTTATAAATAGGAAATTTACATGTTTGCGTAATTGTGAAAACTTAATGGAGGTCCATTCTTTACATTTTCTCTTGACTCAAGAAAATGCATAGTAAGGAAAGAGTAAGCAATGGAGGAAGCATAAAGAACAATACATAATGAAAGAAAGACGATCTCTAGAGGAAGGGTAATTAGGAAAGCATTAAAGAAAAATGACTATGAAGTACATGGTGGTAAGGCTACACCTGCTGACGAAAATCAAAATGAAACCAGTTGAATGTTGAATGAAAGACTAAGGAACTTGAAATCAACACACTAGACAAGGGACAAAGCTAACATGATCACGACGTATATGATACTGTTTCGTGCATTTTCAGGGCAGACAAGGATGACATGTTCAGCATGAGCTGCATTAGAGAGGGCTTATATGGCCACGGAATGAGAGTACTGAGCTGGGAGTGAGCTAGCAGCCAGTATCGTTGAGGTAAACACTACATGTAGCTCCAAGACCCGGTATAATATATACACGAGCGGAGGGATACACTTAGTGACTTTCAATAGAATAAACGGGGTCAAAGAGCTGGAGGTTAACATTGCAAGCACATCTCTGTATTCACCTAGTGGTGTTTGCAGGGGTTAAGCTCTGGCTCTTTCGGCTCGCCTCTGAACTGTCAATCAACTTTTTTTTCTACACACACACACACACACACACACACACACACACACACACACACACACACACACACACACACACACACACACACACACACACACACACACACACACACACACACACACACACACACACACACACACACACACACACACACACACACACACACACACACACACACACACACACACACACACACACACACACACACACACACACACACACACACACACACACACACACACACACACACACACACACACACACACACACACACACACACACACACACACACACACACACACACACACACACACACACACACACACACACACACACACACACACACACACACACACACACACACACACACACACACACACACACACACACACACACACACACACACACACACACACACACACACACACACACACACACACACACACACACACACACACACACACACACACACACACACACACACACACACACACACACACACACACACACACACACACACACACACACACACACACACACACACACACACACACACACACACACACACACACACACACACACACACACACACACACACACACACACACACACACACACACACACACACACACACACACACACACACACACACACACACACACACACACACACACACACACACACACACACACACACACACACACACACACACACACACACACACACACACACACACACACACACACACACACACCACACACACACTTAGTGTATACTAAGGGGTCTGATAGGGGTCTGGTAGCTGAGCGGACAGCGCGCAGGACTCTTAATTTCTGGACTGGCCCGGGTTCAATTCACGGACCAGGCAGAAAAAAATGGGCAAAGTTTCTTTAACTCTGATGCCCCTGTTACCCAGCAGTAAATAGGTACCTGGGAGTTAGACAGCTGTTACGGGTTGCTTCCTGGGTGTGTGTGTGTGTGTTGAAAAAAAAATAGTTAGTTAGTAGTTAGTTACAGTTGATTGATTGACAGTTGAGAGGCGGGTCGAAAGAATAGAGCTCAACCCCCGCAAGAACAGCTAGGTGAATACACACAGGAAGCAGCCCGTAGCAGCTGTCTAAGTCCCAAGTACCTATATGATGCTAGGTGAACAGGCACATCAGGGTGAAAGAAACTCTGCCCATTTGTTTCGCCATCGCAGGGGATCGATCATTTGTTACCGATCTGACAGGGATCGATACCCGGACCCTAGGATTACGCATCCCGACCGCTGTCCACTCAGTTGTCAGGCCTCCCTGACAGCTGGGGGGGGGGGGGGCAGGGAGTATCTGTGAGTACCCATCCATGCACACAAGGAAGTAAACCGACTCAGAGAAAATCACTCATGTCGAAGGCTGGTGTGACTCACTCCATATGTATAATAACTGTTTAATGTGAAATCATTAGCATTGATCTGATGCCCACGAGCCTAGGAGTCACCACACTAAAATAGGTCGTATTTGGTCGGACGGTGATGTGCTCAATCATAAGCTGGTGGCCATCAGCGCCACGACACCTCCATCTCCATCATTACCGCCCTGGAGGGTGTGAAGGCTAACACACGGCCACAAATCCTTCAAGAGCTGAGGTATATGTCTTCTTGATTTAGAGCACCGCAAGGAACATGAGACCGCCAAGTTGCAGTCGGCTGAGTTGGGTCGTCGCTTTGTCACTGTCAGACCGCCCGTTGTCTCGCTCCTGTGAATGAGTCCATCACTGAGGTATAAATCAGAACAACGCACACTCTCCTTAGAAGCGTATCTGGCTGGGAACACGCGAGTTTACGCGCGCACACACGTGTGTACGTACGTATACACACACACACACACACACACACACACACACACACACACACACACACACACACGCACGCACGCACCCTCGCACGCACACACACACACACACACACACACACACACACACACACACACACACACACGAGATATGCAAGGAAAGCAACAAAAAAAATCATTATGTCTCTACATTAGACCCAGCGTGGAGACCAGTGTTACAAGATGAAAGGCTGGATGGGTAGACTGTATTTTTCTTGAGCATAAAAAAGCGTTTGGCACAGTTTCTCATGAAAGACTGATGTGCAAGATGGAGAAGCAGGCTAAAATAACTGGGAAATACTGGACTGTGTAAGGGAGTATCTGAAGGACAGAAAACAAAGAGTCACAGTCAGAGACGAGGGATCAAGCAGGGGGAATGTAAGAAGTGGGGTCCCACAAGGGTATGTCCTCGGTCCGCTGCTTTTCCTAATTTATATGAACGATTTACCGCGGGAGTGAGCTCAGGCAGGACAATGTTTGCAGATGATGCATAGCTGATGAGGAACATGTAAACAGATGAGGACTGCAGAAAGTAACAGGAGGACCTTGACAAACTCCAAGAGTGGTCAGACAAATGGATGTTGGAGTTCATTCCCGCAAGTGTAAGGTAATGAAGATGGGAGAAGTACAGAGGAGACCAGAATTCATCTATACTATAGGGGAAAAGGCCGTTACAGGAATCAGAAAGAGAGAAGGATCTGGAAAAGGATATAATTCTGACACTCTCACCGGAGGCACTCTTAAACTCGATAGTTTCGGCAGCATATGAGATGCTGGCATATATTTTATTTTGTTTTATTTTGTATTTATATACAATAAGGTACATTGGGTTTTTGACAGTACAAAGCATTAAATGTGTTGTAATTTAAATTCTTGTAAAGCCCCTAACACGCATAGCATTTCGGGCAGGATATAGGAACATCGTTTGAAACCCGAATCAGGATTCCTTCAAGGCAGTTTATACAACATTTGTTCGACCAATTCTGGAATACGCATCACTGGCATGGAATCCTCACCTTGTGAAACATAGAACCAAAGCTGAAAACGTACAAACGTTTGCAACAAGATTGGTGTGAGAGCTAAGAGGGCAAAGCTACAAACATAGACTAATGGAACTAAATAACACTCAACCCTAGAGGATAGAAAAAACTGAGGGGATATGATTGCAACATTAAAAATAATAATGGGATAGATAAGCTGGACAAGGGTAACCTGTTCAGACCGAGAGAAAGCAGGACACGAGGACACAGTTGGAAGCTGGAAACGCATATGTGCTGAAGCGAGGCAAGAAAGTACTCGTACCCTGTACAGGTAGTTAACAAATGGAATGCTCTAAAAGAAGTTGTGGAAGCCACTTCCATCCACAACTTTTTGGGCCGATTCGGCAAAGAATTTTAAAATCTGAATAAATTGAAACGCATCAGGTATAAGGGTAGGAGACGGCGCATAAAGAGGTAGACCTCACTTCCCTATAGACACTGGAAGTACACACACATCCTGCTCGTAAATCTACCCAGTGAGACACGCCCCCAGCCCCGCTGGTCGCTCGCAGTAATGTACACAAATATATAAACTGTACATGCCAGGATTAGTGAGATAAATTGTGCTTCTGTGTTCTCCCCTGCACTTGTTCATTAAATATTTATGTACGGTTCAGTTTTTCCACAGTGTATTAATTTCACTGTTATATTCACACCACTGTGAAAAAATCTTGAATAATGGAATCTAGAGTACTGCTGGGCTCGACCTAGGAGTGTCTGAGTCGTATCTTTAATACTCTCTATTTCTTATTCTCTCCTTATTCAATCGTTCCAAAACGTAGACACGTGATTTAAAACTGAAAAATGTAAGCTAATTGATATTGGCAAAGATATTAGTTGCAATTTAAATAAGTATTTTGTCTTTGTATTGAATAATGATGAAATATATATTATTCCTGTAGGTGAACAAATTGATGCAGGTTGTGAAGAGGACAAGTTGAATGGTTTACTTGTGACCAGAGAGAAAGATTTTGAACAAACACACACAAATTCAAACCAAATAAGTTACCAGAGCCACACGAAGTATTCCCCATGGTACTTAAAGAATGTAGAGAAGAGCTTAGTGAAACCCTTGCTTCACATATGTAATAAATCATGAGAGTTGTGTAAAGAACCAGAGTTGTGAAGGGATGAAAATGTAGTATCGATTTTTATGAAGAGAAATAAATCACTTGCTTTGAACAATTGTCCAATTAACTCACTATCTATTGTAGGAAAATTGTATGAATCTATAATTGCAAAAGCCATTCGTTTACACATTGAAAATCATAAATAAATATGATCTTCAACATAGCTTTGTTAATAACATTTCATAAATAACAAATTTACCCTCACCCTATTCCGGTATATTTTATACAGATAATAGCAGGAAGGAATGCAGCATTATATATCTTGACTTTAGCAAAGCCTTATATACTGTGCCTCGAGATAGACTCATTAGTAAACTAGAGGCACATGGTATTGTAGTGATACTTGTTATTAAGTTGGATAAGATGCTGAATATTTTAATCTTTGCAAAGTTAACATAGAATGAGCAAGTTATTATCTACAGAAGCCACCAAGGCGGGAAGACTACGAAGTACCGTGTGTGTTGTGGGATGTTCAGAAGGTAATAAAGGGGTATATACCCCTTTAGTAGACAGAGTAGTAGACAAATGGAATGCATTAGGAAGTGTTGTGGTGAAGGCTGACGCCATACACAGCTTCAAGTGTAGATATGATAGGCTTAAGTGCCTACATATAATCATATGCCATGGACTATCACGGATAATCAATGTGTCAGAGACGAGGGAAAGTACTCATATTGGGCGATGTTGGTAAATAACTGGACCACATTGTCGCAGAGGTTGTGGAAGCCACCTCCATACACAATATTTGGAAGATGTATTCTCGAGGAAAACGAGAAAACATTTATTACTCTAGTAGAATAACGAGAAAATGCGCATCAGGTACCGAATGACTAATAAGCTAGACCCCTAGAGCTAGTTCTAGCTTCCTGTAACACAGATAATCACACACATAAACCATCCTCCACACCATTTACTTCTCCTGCCATTCAAACCCACATCAAACCTATGCATCACCCCAGCACCCCATTCCCTTTCCCCAACCTCTCTACCCAAGCATAATCCTCTCAGCTCCTTGACTTCAATAAGATACACAATGGAAACTTGCCCCTGAGACACCTGTCAATGGTCTTAATTACACGGAACAAGAGCCATTCATAATGCCACAAAGAAGACGTGCAGGATCGCATAACTCTATAATCCAGTTCTGGAATCCTAGACTGGAATCTGGAACTACTGATCTGGAACTCGGGTGGAAATGTCAGTGGGAGGCTCGAGTGATGACTGGAATGAGGACCAGTCACTATGTATTATTAATTATATTTAGGAATGTATGATCTGAAAAAAGCATGAATCATCGACAGAGCTCTGTCTCCTCTGGTTTGATTTTTCTCTTTGGTTTTTAAAATGAATATTGTTAACACAGTCAGTAGGTAAGAGTGATATTGTGAGCGTGAATTTAACCACACAAAAGAATTTTCACGTTTCTTTTCTTCCCTTTTCTGTTTCAATGGTTAAACTTTTCTTTCTCAGCTTGTGGGAGGTGCCTGAATACCTCACCTTCTCTCTCACCTAGTGTTACCTCACCTTCCCTCTCACCTAGTGTTACCTCACCTTCCCTCTCACCTTGTGTTACCTCACCTTCCCTCTCACCTAGTGTTACCTCACCTTCTCTCTCACCTAGTGTTTCCTCACCTTCCCTCTCACCTAGTGTTACCTCACCTTCTCTCTCACCTAGTGTTACCTCAACTTCCCTCTCACCTTGTGTTACCTCACCTTCCCTCATACATTATGTCACGGACCGAAACACAGTAATTCCCAATTCATGTGTGTGGTTAGAATACCAGTGTTCAACTAGGTTATTGTGACTTGTCGTCTGCATTGTGCATACTTCACTAACGACCTCGCTCGTAAGGCGGCAGATAAATTATTTATCAACCATTACCACCTTCTTTTTCTTCACCTGAAACTTTCCTCTGTTTTATCCCTTCTCCCTGTTTCTCACCTCATTTCTTAGTTCTTCTTCCCCATTCCTCACGAATTTGCTCCCTCCCCCCAAATATTTTTTCTCTTAATATTTCCTCAACTATATTTTTTCCGTAACTGTCTTGTGCCCCCCAAGAGAGAGGTCAATAACCTGGCTGGCTGGGTTATTATGCAGGTCTGGAGGTGACCTGCAGGTTAGTCTCGTAATATGACATGCATTGATGTTCTTACAACGTGCAGGGTTGTTGTGGTGAAGGTGTGGGGGAGGGGGTAGTTGTGGTGAAGGTGTGGGGGAGGGGGTAGTTGTGGTGAAGGTGTGGGGGAGGGGGTAGCTGTGGTGAAGGTGTGGGGGAGGGGGCAGCTGTGGTGAAGGTGTGGGGGAGGGGGTAGCTGTGGTGAAGGTGTGGGGGAGGGGGTAGCTGTGGTGAAGGTGTGGGGGAGGGGGTAGCTGTGGTGAAGGTGTGGGGGGAGGGGCAGCTGTGGTGAAGGTGTGGAGGAGGGGGTAGCTGTGGTGAAGGTGTGGGGGAGGGGGTAGCTGTGGTGAAGGTGTGGGGGAGGGGGCAGCTGTGGTGAAGGTGTGGGGGAGGGGGTAGCTGTGGTGAAGGTGTGGGGGAGGGGCAGCTGTGGTGAAGGTGTGGAGGAGGGGGTAGCTGTGGTGAAGATGTGGGGGAGGGGGTAGCTGTGGTGAAGGTGTGGGGGAGGGGGTAGCTGTGGTGAAGGTGTGGGGAAGGGGCAGCTGTGGTGAAGGTGTGGGGGAGGGGGTAGTTGTGGTGAAGGTGTGGGGGAGGGGGGTAGCTGTGGTGAAGGTGTGGGGGAGGGGGTAGCTGTGGTGAAGGTGTGGAGGAGGGGGTAGCTGTGGTGAAGATGTGGGGGAGGGGCAGCTGTGGTGAAGGTGTGGGGGAGGGGCAGCTGTGGTGAAGGTGTGGGGTAGGGGGGTAGCTGTGGTGAAGATGTGTGAGGGTAATAACTGTGGACGAGATGATGCTGTGGGGGGGGGGGGGAGAAACAATAGTTGCGGGAACGTGAGTGGGTGTAGTTGTGGGAACGTGAGTGGGTGTAGTTGTGGGAACGTGAGTGGGTGTAGTTGTGGGAACGTGAGTGGGTGTAGTTGTGGGAACGTGAGTGGGTGTAGTTGTGGGAACGTCAGGAGGAAGTCTCTGACACAGAACACGTGGCTACGCCTCATATTATATTGAGAACGGTTCACTGACTTATTTTTAAACGTCCGTAACATTACCCATCTTCACCAGCACCAGCCTTCCCTAAGTCAGCCGCATAGAATGCAACCTTATCTAAGCAAATATTTCCTAGCCTAACAGTCTTTACGGTTTTTAAGGGCTATACATGAACGTGCCTCCTTTGGGTGGCTTTATCTTCTTCAATCATCCATACGGGTTTGACAAGTTAGGAAACAAGCTTTGTCGTGTTCACCTGTGAACACATATAAACTCAGACAAACAACAAATGGCAACAAAGACAAGTAAATAATTAATGGTCTCATATACAAACAAACTAACGACTGCCGAAACGAACAAATATTTGAACGAAAAAGCATTTCATCCAAAGTCCGAACATAACATGTCAATAACTTAGTTACATTAAAAATCTGACCGTAAGAGAAAGCGATGGAAAAGCATCGAATAGATTACACTCGTCAGCGGTTAATGACATACACTGCTATTACAGGTCATTAAAGGGCACGCTGAGAACGGCTCACATATTGTGGTATAAACCTCGAACCTGTCCTGCATTATTTACAGCTTAATTCCCTCCGGTCTGTTATTTCCCGGGCAGGAGAATAACTGCATTCCACAGTACCGAACACTGTACACAACCAGGGAGAGTTCTGTGAAGGACGGAGTGGGGGACCCGACGCAGGAGCGGGACCCGACGCAGAGGGGTGGGGGGGGGAGCCGACGCAGGGGGGGGAGCCGATGCAGGGGGGGGCCAGACGCAGGGGGGCCCGAGGTAAAGGGGGCGCGAGACAAGGGAACCTACAACAAAGGGTATCTGAAGCAAGAGGGATAAAAGAGAAGGAAGGAGATCCTGAAGCACAGGTACGTGAATCAAGGATCTGTAACAAGTGTTGTGTAAAAAGATAACTCTGGAAGAGGTGTCCGGAAAAAAATGAGTGACACAGCTTGACGTGCCTGAGCAAGAGAGAGATTAGAAGTTTTGTGGCCTTGTTCAAGTGAGGCCCGAAGCTTTCGGGACACGAAAAGGAGCTAGAGAGTCCTCTACGAGGGAGACCCAATACATGTTGGGTATTATGAAGGGCAACTAGTCAACGTGGCGGACCTGATCACGGGACCCACCAAGCTCGTGGAAGCTGACCAGGTGAACCCCTAAGCTTGATGAACTTGATCCCTGGAGCTACTAAACAAGTTGAGGCCGAACAATGAAGACCTAAAATGTAAGGACTTTATTGCCCTTACACTTCAGGTAAGGAAATAAGAAAAATTGGGACCTGAGATATAACCGGACCTGAGATTCCACCGGACCTGAGATACCACAGGACCTGAGAATTTGTGTATAGCATTGCTTACATCTTCCCACAACCATGAATTGAAGCGAACCAGGAGCTCGGCGGCCCCTATGAAACACGACTCACAGGGGAGGGAGCAAACCCGGCACAGAGGTGGCGTAAATTGCCCTCCTCAGGCACATATTATAGGTTTACATAATGATTTATGAGTTTAACGAGTAGTTTTACACTCGGTAGAATGTTATATTGGCAATTATTGCTCGTGTAATGATCCGTATCAGGAATTATTGATGTGCCGAGCACGCACACACACGCACACACACACACATACACACACACACACACACACACACACACACACACACACACACACACACACACACACACACACACACACACACACACACACACACACACACACACACACACACACACACACACAGACATACACACTCTCTCTCTCTCTCTCTCTTTCTCTCTCTTTCTCTCTCTCACAGCAGTTTATGTGAGAAAGTATATCTAATTGTTGACCTGTTGCAAGGAAAGCATTAGGGTGACCTGCCTCTGAACACACCACCTAGGCACTTGCCCTCGCTAACCTCACCCACTTAATCCATTTGAACTGAATGCCACCGAACATATCAAGATTTTTACAAGCAATAATTGACACTAAGTTGATAATTTAGAACACTGCATTAATTTTAGGTAATTTTTGGCATTATATATTAGCTAATACTCTGATTCCTTCCTTTATTTTATTTACTCCTAATTTGTATTCCATGAACAAATCAGGTTTTATTTATTGAACCCTATGTTTAGTTTATTGTTTTATCCTTGAAGACAAATCCAGCCCCACACATATATGTGAGGAAATATTGTATAATAAGATAGTGAAGTGATAGTGATAGTGATAGTGATAGTGATAGTGATAATAGTAAGTGATGAGTACGAAAGAGTTAGGGATACGTGAACATCGGGATGCATGCCTATTTGTTTTGGGTTCATCAGCACGATGCTGCGTACAGGTTTGCTTTCAGGGGAGAAACACCATTCTGCACGCAACATTCAGGAGACAGCGACACCATGCTGCACGCAACATTCAGGAGACAGCGACACCATGCTGCACGCAACAATTGGCAGAGAACAGCACTATGCTGTGTTCACCTGACTGAAGTAGAATCACAGAATGTAGCGTTTGTCAATCTCAGGGGAATTATAAATACGAATATCATATAATTTTTCACGGTGTGTTAATTAAAGGCTTCCGGCTAGGGCTGTCAGCCAATCACAGGCGCATCCCTCATGGGCGACCAGCAGCCTACACTGAGTAATTGGCTGGAGTGATACCAACAGGAGATGATCCCTTGCTAAATTAATACATCATACACGGATGGAAACACTAACCAACGTTATAATATATATATATATATATATATATATATATATATATATATATATATATATATATATATATATATATATATATATATATATATATATATATATCATGCCTTTTAGTTCCGGGACTAGTCTAGTGGCATACCTCTGAACTTTTTCCAGCTTTGTATTGTGCTTAACAAGGTACGGGCTCCATGCTGGTGCCGCATACTCCAGAATTGGTCTTCCATATGTGGTATACAAGATTCTGAATGATTCCTTACACAGGTTTCTGAATGTTGTTCTGACGTTAGCCAGCCTCGCATATGCCGCAGTTGTGATGTGTATTTACCTAGTGGTGTTTGCGGGGGTTGAGCTTTGCTCTTTCGGCCCGCCTCTCAACTGTTTGCTAACTACTTTTTTTTTCCACACCACGCACACACACACACACACACACCAGGAAGCAGCCCGTGACAGCCGACTAACTCCCAGGTACCTATTTACTGCTAGGTAACAGGGGCATTCAGGGTGAAAGAAACTTTGCCCATTTGTTTCTGCCTGAGGCGGGAATCGAACCCGCGCCACAGAATTACGAGTCCTGCGCGCTATCCACGAGGCTACCAGGCCCCCTAAAACACACGCACTGTATGTGTGTGTGTGTGTGTGTTTATGTATATATATGTGTGTGTGTGTGTGGATTGATGATTAAACATGGCAACATTATATATTAGTCATTAAACGTACTAAAAAGAATGGGAAGTTTTTCTTATAGATGACAACTTGTTTTCGCTTATCTAAAATTATGATTTAAAATGTAATTTAAGATCATAAAAGAAGATGATTGCAGCCAATTTAATATTAAGAGCTAAATGTATGTCATCTATGCAAGTGACAATATATTCTCCCAACCGTCATCTCTTCTATATATATATCACAAAGTTACGGTCAGAGTGACAACAGCCAGTCAGAGAACAATAACAACACCAGGTGCCTGAGCAAACGAGACCTCTCTGTTCAAAGGCATTAACACCAATCAACGATATTCCTTCGAGATGCTAACAGCCAATTAATATAATCAACTATTCGTGTATATTGATAAATCAGGGATCACTTTTCCAATAGTGAATAGCCGATCAGAAATTTCTTTCCAAGGCACTAATAACCAATCAAAGGCCTCCTGAAGTTTATCTTGAGATGATTTCGGGGGTTTAGCGTCATCGCGGCCCGGTCTTCGACCAGGCCTCCTTATTGTTACACCCCCCTCTCAGGAAGCAGCCCGTAGCAGCTGTCTAACTCCCAGGTAGTACCTATTTACTGCTAGGTAACAGAGGCATCAGGGTGAAAGAAACTTTTTGCCTATTTGTCTCCCCCTCCACCGGGGATCGAACCCGGAACCTTAAGACTACGAATCCGAAGCGCTGTCCACTAAGCTGTCAGACGCCCTCTCTTGGACGAAAGGCTTTCCTCCAAGACATGAATGTTCAATCAGAGATCCATTCTGGAGACAACAGCCAATCAAAGATCTCAGTCGTGTAGGAGTCAAGAACCCATAAAAGAATTTCCGTCAAAGTATTACCAATCAACCAGGACGAGATGGAAGGAGGAATCGTAGAGAGTGGAGAGGTTTGGGCAGAGGTGCTGAAGGAGGCGAGAGATGGGGAAGGGGAGAGTTTTGTGCGGGTAGAAATAGGGAAGGTGAGTGCTGGAGGAGCAACCCCAAGTGAGGGGGGATAACGTGACTTGCAACTCTAACTGCACGAGGAACAGGTAGTGTATAAGGGGAAGGTTGATGTGGATGGGTGGGAGAAAGGGTGGTGTGGAGGAAGGGTGGTGTGGAGGAATGGGTGGTGTGGTGGAAGGGTGGTGTGGAGAGACGAGGAAATTTAATTTTATGGTAAGAAAGGTCCAAAGTGGGAGGTAATAGAATATGGAATATGAGTTGAAGAAGACGGAATCGAGAAATGGAAAAGAAAATGGAAGGTGGAGAAGGAAACAATGGATAAGGTGTAATAATAAGGTATAGGAGAAAAAGAGCACCAGACTCAGTGGCAAGGGTGGACGGCAGGGAGAGAGGTCGCACGGAAGACAAGCTTAGGGAACATTATAAGAAAGAGAAGTAGAATCAAATAAACTAATAGAGAAGAGAAAAAGACTAGTAGAAAATTTATAATATAACAATTGTATCTCTTCTTTCTTGCACTCTGTACCCTCCCTTTCAAGCCATCCCTTCTTTCTTAGTAATTTTCTATATGTTAACGTTCTTGCCTGTAAATTCCTTGCAAGACAGAGCTTGTCAAGCAGCCCATGAAAGCCGACCCTCAACGAGAAGAATAAGTAAATAGAAGAACTTGAAGATTTTCATTGAGAAGTGAAAAGACTCGAAGATCAGGGGAATCGGCGATAGGAAGTTGAAAGGATCTCTGAGATGGTTTAAGAAGAGGAATGTTTAAGGAGTTTTAAAGGCCATCTTCAATGCGCTGGGCAGACTGACCTACTTGGCAAATGAAAGTGTTGTGGAGAAAAGAGAGAGAGAGAGAGAGAGAGAGAGAGAGAGAGAGAGAGAGAGAGAGAGAGAGAGAGAGAGAGAGAGAGAGAGAGAGAGAGAGAGAGAGAGAGAGAGAGAGAGAGAGAGAGGGAGAGAGAGGGAGAGAGAGAGAGAGAGAGAGAGAGAGAGAGAGAGAGAGAGAGAGAGAGAGAGAGAGAGAGAGAGAGAGAGAGAGAGAGAGAGAGAGAGAGAGAGAGAGAGAGAGAGAGGGAGAGAGAGGGAGAGAGAGAGAGAGAGAGAGAGAGAGAGAGAGAGAGAGAGAGAGAGAGAGAGAGAGAGAGAGAGAGAGAGAGAGAGAGAGAGAGAGAGAGAGAGAGAGAGAGAGAGAGAGAGAGAGAGAGAGAGAGAGAGAGGGAGAGAGAGGGAGAGAGAGAGAGAGAGAGAGAGAGAGAGAGAGAGAGAGAGAGAGAGAGAGAGAGAGAGAGAGAGAGAGAGAGAGAGAGAGAGAGAGAGAGAGAGAGAGAGAGAGAGAGAGAGAGAGAGAGAGGGAGAGAGAGAGAGAGAGAGAGAGAGAGAGAGAGAGAGAGAGAGAGAGAGAGAGAGAGAGAGAGAGAGAGAGAGAGAGAGAGGGAGAGAGAGAGAGAGAGAGGAAAAACGACAGAAATTTTACCATGAATAGATGGATCCAAGTCTAGTGATCTCTGGTCAAAACTCTGTATGAATAATCATGGAAGAGCACAATCTCACCACTACGCCAGCAAGATGGCACTGTTACAGCTCAAAATTGGGAAACTTCTGACTATCTAGTAATCCATTTTCCTTTCAAATTGCAAGTAAAAAATCGACAACGCCGTAAGCTTGATCCAAGCTCTATCAAGCTTGTCCTCAGTGGTTATTCAAGAGTTTGAGCTCCTCCCTCTACCTGTTGAGCTGTTTTCTAGATCTTGGCTTATTGAAGATGTAGCCAAGTCTACATCTCAATGCCCAGTAAGGCCATCTCTACACTGTACCATGAGTGCAGTGGACCAATGACGCAAGCAGTGAAGTAGATGAAGAATTTTGTGACGCATCATAATGGAGCTATGGCGTATGGTGTCCGTAAGACACCACCACATGTGACGCAACAGGATGAAGCTATGGCGTGTGACGTCCGTGAGACAACACCACATGTGACGCAACAGGATGTAGCTATAGCGTGTGGCGTCCGTGAGACAACACCACATGTGACCCAACAGGATGTAGCTATAGCGTGTGACGTCCGTGAGACAACACCACATTGTGCCTTGAGGCACTGATGGTCCAACAGAAATATGTTGTTATCCCCGGTATAATACGTACACCAATAAGAAATCTAAATGACCGGACCAGGAATCAAGATTCGAACCCGTGCCATGATATTATCATTGGTGAGATGGTCCCAGTACTGTGTATATTTAATGGTGACCCTGAGCGGCGTAGGATCGAATCCTGGTCTGTTCATTTAAAGTTTTTAGTGACCTATGGCTTGCGCGTTCATGCAGCCTTTGTAATATATACATATATATATATATATATATATATATATATATATATATATATATATATATATATATATATATATATATATATATATATATATATATATATATATATATATATATATATATATATATATATATATGTCGTACCTAGTAGCCAGAACTCACTTCTCAGCCTACTATGCAAGGCCCGATTTGCCTAATAAGCCTAGTTTTCATGAATTAATGTTTTTTCGACTACCTAACCTACCTAACCTAACCTAACCTAACGTTTTCGGCTACCTAACCAAACCTAACCTATAAAGATAGGTTAGGTTAGGTTAGGTAGGGTTGGTTAGGTTCGGTCATATATCTACATTAATTTTAACTACAATAAAAAAAAAATGACCTCATGCATAATGAAATGGGTAGCTTTATCATTTCATAAGAAAAAATTTAGAGAAAATATATTAATTCAGGAAAACTTGGCTTATTAGGCAAATCGGGCCCTGCATAGTAGTCCAAAAAGTGCGTTCTGGCTACTAGGTACGACATATATATATATATATATATATATATATATATATATATATATATATATATATATATATATATATATATATATATATATATATATATATATATATATGTCGTACCTAGTAGCCAGAACTCACTTTTTGGCCTACTATTCAAGGCCCGATTTGCCTAATAAGCCAAGTTTTCCTGAATTAATATATTTTCTCTAATTTTTTTCTTATGAAATGATAAAGCTACCCATTTCATTATTTATGAGGTCAATTTTTTTTATTGGAGTTAAAATTAACGTAGATATATGACCGAACCTAACCAACCCTACCTAACCTAACCTAACCTATCTTTATAGGTTAGGTTTGGTTAGGTAGCCGAAAAAGTTAGGTTAGGTTAGGTTAGGTAGGTTAGGTAGTCGAAAAACAATTAATTCATAAAAACTAGGCTTATTAGGCAAATCGGGCCTTGCATAGTAGGCTGAGAAGTGCGTTCTGGCTACTAGGTACGACATATATATATATATATATATATATATATATATATATATATATATATATATATATATATATATATATATATATATATATATATATATATATATATATATGTCGTACCTAATAGCCAGAACGCACTTCTCAGCCAACTATGCATGGCCCAATTTGCCTAATAAGCCAAGGTTTCATGAATTAATGTTTTTTCGACTACCTAACCTACCTAACCTAACCTAACCTAACTTTTTCTGCTACCTAACCTAACCTAACCTATCTCTATCGGTTAGGTTAGGTTAGGTAGGGTTGGTTAGGTTCGGTCATATATCTACGTTAATTTTAACTCCAATAAAAAAAAATTGACCTCATACATAATGAAATGGGTAGCTTTATCATTTTATAAGAAAAAAATTAGAAAAAATATATTAATTCAGGAAAACTTGGCTTATTAGGCAAATCGGGCCTTGCATACTAGGCTGGGAAGTGCGTTCTGGCTATTAGGTACGACATATATATATATATATATATATATATATATATATATATATATATATATATATATATATATATATATATATATATATATATATATATATATATATGCGGAAAATCCACAGAGAAATAAGAAATGAGGTGAACGTTTCGGCTTTCACCTCATTTCTTATTTCTCTGTGGATTTTCCGCATAAAATGATCAGTGTTTTGTGATCGTCAATTGCATATATATATATATATATATATATATATATATTTATATATATTTAGTTAAATATGACCAAATATATTTTTTAATGTTAATCTTATAGTATAAGCTTTCTATGTGTTTAACTATTTTCTTCCTCGGAATTAAGGAGAGCAAACAATTTACCGAAATTCATTGTAAAGAAACTAATAATTATTGAAGGGTGTATTTTCTACAACGTTTCGTTCCAAGCTGGAACGTCTTCAAGTAGCTGAAGATGTTAGCTGAAGGAAAGGAATGACTATACAGGTGATTGATTGATTGGCGTAGACTATATTATAATAAAATAGGTACAACAAGGCTAGAAGGCGGGTCATGAAGAGGGGGCCGTAGTCTCCATAGACACTGATAGGTAAGTACTAATAGTTTAGTATGCCATTCCACTTGACATGGATTTAAAACTTCCTACACGCCAGTTTGAGGTCAATAAAATGAGCTTTGGTGCCCAGAACAATCCCCGCTTTCCCCCCTCTCTGCTGTCAACTCTAGAGAGATGGCGACATTTATCAATGCTTCCGGCAGCCTGTGCCACGAAGCGCACATTAACATCGTAGCTGTGGTGTCAAACTTTAACATTATTGATCCGATATGAAAGTAATTGGGATTCTATACGAATGGGTTCGATATTCGATGTTTGAAGGCGGGGTAGTTCGAAGTGTCGAATATATTGTGTGAGAGTAAAGGTAGGACAGAGAGGACAAGAGGAGGCGGACTGACATTGGTTTGATGAATGTTGTGGTAAAGGTCAAACTAGTGGAAGTGTCATGAAGGTGGGTTCTAGGATATTTGAGCGAGACGTTGTGCTTACGGTGAAGACAAACTTATTGAATGGGAAGGGAAAAGAGAAAGGAATACATAAGTTGTAATTAGGAACAATTATGTAAAGTAAAATAGCAAATAAATACAGGCATAACAAAGCTGTAGATGAGAGACACTTAAGGAATATAAAGACCAAACCACGCACCAGAAAGTATAGAGAGACGACGACGATTTGGTCCGTCATGGAACATTATCAAGTCGTATGCGTCGACTTAATAAGCCAATATACAGCTGAATTTGTCTTGGGGGCCATTGAAGCATCTTCTCATTCGTGTTGCTCCCGTGGCCCTACAAAGTGAAGTGATTCGATGAAATATCTGTACCCAAGCTTACCACCAAGTGCTGTTGGGATCTTGAGGAAATAGCCTCGGCTACCAATGTCTGTTATACAGTCACGGTTGGTCGAGTAAATAAAGAACCGTGTACGCCACGGTGCATAGTGCTCCTGCCAGTCTGGGTACGAATCCTTCTGGGGTGTGGAGTTTTCAGTTATATATATATATATATATATATATATATATATATATATATATATATATATATATATATATATATATATATGTATATATATATATATATATATATATATATATATATATATATATATATATATATATATATATATATATATATATAGACTGGCTCCTGCCAGTCTGGGTACGAATCCTTCTGGGGTGTGGAGTTTTCAGTTATATATATATATATATATATATATAACTATATATATATATAGTTATATATATATATATATATATATATATATATATATATATATATATATATATATATATATATATATATATATATATATATATATATATATATATATATATATATATATATATATATATATATATATATTAGTATATTTTGGTAGCAGTCTTTCCTGTAGACATATTTTATTAAATATGACCGAAAAAGTAAGATTAATAATTCTAACACGAATTTTCTCAATCTTTCGTACATTATGCTTCACTGTTGGAGGTAAATCAAAAATCACTTCTCCAAAATTCATTTTTATTTCTAGTCTGACGCGACACGGGCGCGTTTCGTAAAACTTATTACATTTTCAAAGACTTCACAAATACACAACTGATTAGAACTTGCGTTTCCCTGATTTTATATCTACATTTGAGTGAGGTGGGAAGGGTGATGTGGCATTACATTTGAGTAAGGTGGGAAGGATGATGTGGCATTAGAGGATATTAATAGGGTATTAAAAGTATCAACACAAGACAGAACACGAAACAATGGATATTGAATAGAAGTGTTTGTAGAAAGCCTATTGGTCCATATTTCTTGATGCTTCTATATTGGAGCGGAGTCTTGAGGTGGGTAGAATATAGTTGTGCAATAATTGGCTGTTGATTGCTGGTGTTGACTTCTTGATGTGTAGTGCCTCGCAAACGTCTAGCCGCCTGCTATCGCTGTATCTATCGATGATTTCTGTGTTGTTTACTAGGATTTCTCTGGCGATGGTTTGGTTATGGGAAGAGATTATATGTTCCTTAATGGAGCCCTGTTGTTTATGCATCGTTAAACGCCTAGAAAGAGATGTTGTTGTCTTGCCTATATACTGGGTTTTTTGGAGCTTACAGTCCCCAAGTGGGCATTTGAAGGCATAGACGACGTTAGTCTCTTTTAAAGCGTTCTGTTTCGTGTCTGGAGAGTTTCTCATGAGTAGGCTGGCCGTTTTTCTGGTTTTATAGTAAATCGTCAGTTGTATCCTCTGATTTTTGTCTGTAGGGATAACGTTTCTATTAACAATATCTTTCAGGACCCTTTCCTCTGTTTTATGAGCTGTGGAAAAGAAGTTCCTGTAAAATAGTCTAATAGGGGGTATAGGTGTTGTGTTAGTTGTCTCTTCGGAGGTTGCATGGCTTTTCACTTTCCTTCTTATGATGTCTTCGATGAAACCATTGGAGAAGCCGTTATTGACTAGAACCTGCCTTACCCTACAGAGTTCTTCGTCGACTTGCTTCCATTCTGAGCTGTGGCTGAGAGCACGGTCGACGTATGCGTTAACAACACTCCTCTTGTACCTGTCAGGGCAGTCGCTGTTGGCATTTAGGCACATTCCTATGTTTGTTTCCTTTGTGTAGACTGCAGTGTGGAAACCTCCGCCCTTTTCCATGACTGTTACATCTAGAAAAGGCAGCTTCCCATCCTTTTCCGTCTCGTAAGTGAAACGCAGCACGGAACTCTGCTCAAATGCCTCCTTCAGCTCCTGCAGATGTCTGACATCAGGTACCTGTGTAAAAATGTCGTCAACATACCTGCAGTATATGGCCGGTTTCAAGTTCATGTCGACTAAGACTTTTTGCTCGATGGTACCCATGTAGAAGTTTGCAAACAGGACACCTAGGGGAGAACCCATAGCGACCCCATCTACTTGCTTATACATGTGCCCATCCGGGCTCAAGAAGGGTGCCTCTTTAGTATATATATATATATATATATATATATACTTGCCTAAACACGCAAGGTAAAAGTATAGAGACTTTTAGACACACAACACCCACCAGGGGATTTGAACCCTGGCCACCAAGATGGCAGGTACGCACTTATACCCACGTCCTTGACCATTACACCACGACATGGTAAAATCAATATAACCTGGTAATATTTATTTTCTTGATTCCTTGTTTTCTTCATTTCTGTTAGACTCTAACGAAAATACTTTTCCTGTTAGTTCCTTTCCTCAGATTTTAACGATCTTCGTATCCTTCCTAATTCTTGACTTTTTACTTTTATTCCCCTTCTTTGATATGAAGACCTGAGGGGAATGTACCAACACTGAGTAACTCTGTAAACAAAAGTTAATGGTTACCTGAAAGGTTACGTCCCTTTTTCTTGAAAGGTTACAAGGTCCGTTGACCGCCTGAATCATTCACTCGACAGTAATCATTGTTACCGTAACTCTAATGTGGTCTAACTTTTCTCAACTGGATGAATCTTTCAGTGGATGATTCTGCAGAAGTGATTATTCATTCTAGCAGAGAGAAAATCTATTAAATTTCTTGTTTAACTGAGATATCATGAGCAGATTTTTTTCAAGTGTGTCGCTAACTTTCGCCAGAAAATATTTTTTGCTAGAAAAATAATAATTGGCACATGTAAAAAAATAACCAGTTAATAATTAATTTCTCTGAATATTGTTGAAATATTTCCAAAAAATGGCTAAATAGGAACATCCACAGATGAAAGTCCAGAGGCTGTGTGTGTATTCATAATAACTTTGGATATTTAAGTTAAAGGAAGTGTTTGATTACTGAAGCAGCCATGATATCATATATGCCCTTACCCCCCCCCCCCCTGGTCAGTCCCTTACCCCTCCCTGGTCAGTCCCTTACACCCTCCCTGGTCAGTCCCTTACCCCCTCCCTGGTCAGTCCCTTACCCCCTCCCTGGTCAGTCCCTTACACCCTCCCTGGTCAGTCCCTTACCCCCTCCCTGGTCAGTCCCTTACACCCTCCCTAGTCAGTCCCTTACCCCCTCCCTGGTCAGTCCCTTACCCCCTCCCTGGTCAGTCCCTTACCCCCTCCCTGGTCAGTCCCTTACCCCCTTCCTGGTCAGTCCCTTACACCCTCCCTGGTCAGTCCCTTACCCCTTCCCTGGTCAGTCCCTTACACCCTCCCTGGTCAGTCCCTTACACCCTCCCTGGTCAGTCCCTTACCCCCTTCCTGGTCAGTCCCTTACCCCTTCCCTGGTCAGTCCCTTACCCCCCCCTGGTCAGTCCCTTACACCCTCCCTGGTCAGTCCCTTACCCCCTCCCTGGTCAGTCCCTTACCCCCTCCCTGGTCAGTCCCTTACCCCCTCCCTGGTCAGTCCCTTACACCCTCCTTGGTCAGTCCCTTACCCCTTCCCTGGTCAGTCCCTTACACCCTCCCTGGTCAGTCCCTTACACCCTCCCTGGTCAGTCCCTTACACCCTCCCTGGTCAGTCCCTTACACCCTCCCTGGTCATTCCCTTACCCCCCCCCTGGTCAGTCCCTTACACCCTCCCTGGTCAGTCCCTTACACCCTCCCTGGTCAGTCCCTTACACCCTCCCTGGTCAGTCCCTTACACCCTCCCTGGTCAGTCCCTTACCCCTTCCCTGGTCAGTCCCTTACACCCTCCCTGGTCAGTCCCTTACACCCTCCCTGGTCAGTCCCTTACCCCCTCCCTGGTCAGTCCCTTACCCCCTCCCTGGTCAGTCCCTTACACCCTCCCTGGTCAGTCCCTTACCCCTTCCCTGGTCAGTCCCTTACCCCCTCCCTGGTCAGTCCCTTACCCCCTCCCTGGTCAGTCCCTTACACCCTCCCTGGTCAGTCCTTTACACCCTCCCTGGTCAGTCCCTTACACCCTCCCTGGTCAGTCCCTTACCCCCTCCCTGGTCAGTCCCTTACCCCCTCCCTGGTCAGTCCCTTACCCCCTCCCTGGTCAGTCCCTTACCCCCTCCCTGGTCAGTCCCTTACACCCTCCCTGGTCAGTCCCTTACACCCTCCCTGGTCAGTCCCTTACACCCTCCCTGGTCAGTCCCTTACCCCCTCCCTGGTCAGTCCCTTACACCCTCCCTGGTCAGTCCCTTACACCCTCCCTGGTCAGTCCCTTACACCCTCCCTGGTCAGTCCTTTACACCCTCCCTGGTCAGTCCCTTACCCCCTCCCTGGTCAGTCCCTTACACCCTCCCTGGTCAGTCCCTTACACCCTCCCTGGTCAGTCCCTTACACCCTCCCTGGTCAGTCCCTTACACCCTCCCTGGTCAGTCCCTTACACCCTCCCTGGTCAGTCCCTTACACCCTCCCTGGTCAGTCCCTTACACCCTCCCTAGTCAGTCCCTTACCCCCTCCCTAGTCAGTCCCTTACACCCTCCCTAGTCAGTCCCTTACACCCTCCCTAGTCAGTCCCTTACACCCTCCCTGGTCAGGCCCTCACACCCTCCCTAGTCAGTCCCATACACCCTCCCTAGTCAGTCCCTTACCCCCTCCCAGGTCAGTCCTCAACCCCCCTCCCTGGTCAGTCCCTTACCCCCTCCCTGGTCAGTCCCTTACACCCTCCCTAGTCAGTCCCTTACCCCCTCCCTAGTCAGTCCCTTACACCCTCCCTAGTCAGTCCCTTACACCCTCCCTAGTCAGTCCCTTACACCCTCCCTGGTCAGGCCCTCACACCCTCCCTAGTCAGTCCCATACACCCTCCCTAGTCAGTCCCTTACCCCCTCCCAGGTCAGTCCTCAACCCCCCTCCCTGGTCAGTCCCTTACCCCCTCCCTGGTCAGTCCCTTACCCCCTCCCTGGTCAGTCCCTTACACCCTCCCTGGTCAGTCCCTTACACCCTCCCTGGTCAGTCCCTTACACCCTCCCTGGTCAGTCCCTTACACCCTCC